>NC_091767.1:56876414-56978914 GCF_029378745.1 Bos indicus
ATATTACCAAGCTTAAGTCTCAGAAAATCCTTGCAAGACAGATATTATTCTCAATTGTACACATGAAGAATCTTCTTGAAAATCAAATTCCTTTTAAATTGCAGGGTCAAAAATGGTTATACACCAAAGTTTATAATTTTCATTATACTGAACTACCTCCATGGGATGTGTGAGGAATTGAGATAAGATTAGGAAGAAAGACATTCAGCATGGAAAGTGCTGCCTTTACTGTTTATTTTTTTTTTCTTTTTTATTCCTCTGCTATTTTTCAAGGATGAATTTCCTTATGAACATCTCCAGCAAAAGATGTATTAAAATTAGACATGGAAACTCAGCAAGTGTGGTAACAACATATTACATACAGGTGGAACTAGCACACAAACCCTACCACTCCTCTTGGGAGTAGTAGAGTCCAGTTTCTCTATCAAAAAAGAAAAAAATCAGAAATTTGTAGCCCTAGACCTATTGGTACTCAAAACCAAGCTTTCAAACCAGCAAATCAACAATTAATATTTAAAGAGGAAATAAAAGCTAGGTCAGCAGCAAGCATCCTTTAGAAGTCATCACAGAGACTACTTTTATTGAAACTTTCATTTTGTCGACCCAGTTTTATGTACTTTTATTATAGAATACCTTTAGTCATACACTCAAGAGCATCATTTCGAAACTCCTTTAAGAAAAAGATAAAAATTTCAGGCACCACTGAATATTTTATCAGTCTTCATTAGGAAATAAGCAATAATCATGAGTCAAATTTGAGTGCAAGGAGAAAGCAATTGCTCCTATGCACAAGGAAAACGCCACACAGGGTTCATCTGGGTAAGAGACACATTTGCTATCATTGTTCAGACATCCACTTTTGTCATTGTTATGAAAATCTCACATTCAAAGCAAGTTTAGAATTTGTCTTTCTCACTGGGTTTTTTTATACGGTTGCCACTTCCATTGCCATATACAATGGGTGGGTAATGAACACAGTGAGGAGGACAATTTGGCACAAGGAACTAGAGTCTCAGATGTCCCAAGATGAGCTAAAATGAGAGTAGTAATGAGAAACCTGGTGACTGACTTTGTTCAAAAGCAAAGATCTGATAGCATGAGCAATTAGGCAGAGCAGATAAGATTGTCCATGCAAGAGCATTAAGGGAGTAGTAAAATGTGAGGGTAAACTCTTAACAGGTTGAGTCACAAATTTGATAAGCAGAGCCTTCCTGAGACTGTAGACAGTTTAGCTTCTTAGGGGGATTATTTTTGCCTTATTTTAAATGTAAGAGAAAATATAACAAGAATAAATGAAAACCTGTCATCAATGACATAATTTAATGTTTAACTATAGTTATAGTCATTACGTTTTTCATCTTGTATACTTTTCACCTCATTGCAAACATAGTGCCCATAATAATTCTCTTCTTGGCATCACATAATAAGTATTTTCTGTGTTTATCAGTTTTCACAATTAAAAAAAAATAATATGTAAGTCACATCATCTAAGTAAAATACCATTTGGTTAGCAATAGTTCATTTCTCTACCTTTATAACTTTTATTTTTTAAGAAATTCTAAAATGCAATGATACATAAACATTAGTGAATAAAAAACTTGCAAGTGTAAACTTCTTCTTCCATTGTTTTTGCCATGTTTCCCAATAGTTTTGGATAAATGGATGCCTGCTAACAACTCTTTCCCCACCTCACCCCCATTTTTTTAATGTGTTAAAATACACATAACATAAAATTTACTACCCTAGCCATTTTAAGTATACAATTCAATGGTACTAAAAACACTTATAATGCTGTGCAACCATCACCACCATCCATTTCCGTAACGTTTCATCTTATAAAACAAAACCAATGAACTCATTTCTTTCTTATCCCAATGAGCCTTATCCAGGCTCATTCTACTTTTTATCTCTCTGATTTTTACTACTTCATATGAGCAGAATTATACATTATTAGTCTTTTTGTGACTGGCTTATTTCACTTAGCATAATATCATTAAAATTTATAGTGTTGTAGCATATCTCCGGAGAAGGCAAAGGCACCCCACTCCAGTACTCTTGCCTGGAAAATCCCATGGACGGAGGACACTGGTGGGCTGCAGTCCATGGGGTCACTAAGAGTTGGACACGACTGAGCGACTTCACTTTCGCTTTTCACTTTCATGCATTGGAGAAGGAAATGGCAACCCAGTCCAGTATTCTTGCCGGAGAATCCCAGGGACGGGGGAGCCTGGTGGGCTGCCGTCTCGGGCCGCACAGAGTCGGACACAACTGAAGCGACTTAGCAGCAGCAGTAGCATATCTCAAAATCTCCTTCATTTTAAGGCTAAATATTATTCCAGTGTATGTATATGCTACACATTTTTCTTATTCATTCATCCTGTTGAGTTGTTTCCATGTTTTAGTTACTATAAATAATGCTGCTATGAACACATGTGTACAAATATCTCTTTAAGACTTTGCTTGCAAATCTTTCAGGTATATTGCCCAAAGTGGAATTGCTGAATCATACAGTAATACTATTTTTAATTTTTTGAAGAACCACCATACCATATTCCACACCAGCTGTACATTACATCCCTACCAACAGGGCACACGATTTCCAGTTTCCTCACCAATACTTGTCATTTTCTAATTTTGATATAGCCGTCTTAAAGGGTGTGAGGTAGTTTCTCACTATACTTTTGACTTGTATTTTCCTAATGATTCATGAAGCAGGGCAAAGGCTAATATAGAGTTTTGCCAAGAGAACATAGTAAACACCCTCTTCCAACAACACAAGAGAAGACTCTACACAGGGACATCACCACATGGTCAACACCAAAATCAGATTGATTATATTCTTTGCAGCCAAAGATGGAGAAGCTCTATACAGTCAGCAAAAACAAGACTGGGAGCTGACTGTGGCTCAGATCAGGAACTCCTTATTGCCAAATTCAGACTTAAATTGAAGAAAGTAGGGAAAACCACTAGACCATTCAGGTATGACCTAAATCAAATCCCTTATGATTATACAGTGGAAGTGAGAAATAGATTTAAGGGACTAGATCTGACAGACAGAGTGCATGATGAACTATGGACGGAGGTTCATGACATTGTACAGGAGTCAGGGTCAAGATCATCCCCATGGAAAAGAAATGCAAAAAGGCAAAATGGCTGTTTGAGGAGGCCTTACAAATAGCTGTGAAAAGAAGAGAAGTGAAAAGCAAAGGAGAAAAGGAAAGATATAAACATCTGAATGCAGAGTTCCAAAGAACAGCAAGGAGAGATAAGAAAGCCTTCCTCAGCAATCGATGCAAAGAAATAGAGGAAAACAACAGACTGGGAAAGACTAGAGATCCCTTCAAGAAAATTAGATATACCAAGGGAACATTTTATACAAAGATGGGCTCGATAAAGGACAGAAATGGTATGGACCTAACAGCAGCAGAAGATATTAAGAAGAGGTGGCAAGAATACACAGAAGAACTGTAAAAAAAAAAAAAAAAAAGAGCTTCATGACAGATATTCATGATGGTGTGACCACTGATCTAGAGCCAGACATCCTGGAATGTGAAGTCCAGTGGGCCTTAGAAAGCATCACTACGAACAAAGCTAGTGGAGGTGATGGAATTCTAGTTGATCAAATCCTGAAAGATGATGCTATGAAAGTGCTGCACTCAATATGCCAGCAAATTTGGAAAACTCAGCAGTGGCCACAGGACTGGAAAAGGTCCCAAAGGAAGGCAATGCCAAAGAATGCTCAAACTACCGCACAATTGCACTCATCTCACACGCTAGTAAAGTAATGCTCAAAATTCTCCAAGCCAGGCTTCAGCAATACATGAACTGTGAACTTCCAGATGTTCAAGCTGATTTTAGAAAAGGCAGAGGAACCAGAGATCAAACTGCCCACATCTGCTGGATCATCCAAAAGGAAGAGAGTTCCAGAAAAACATCTATTTCTGCTTTATTGACTATGCCAAAGCCTTTGACTGTGTAGATCACAATAAACTGTGGAAAATTCTGAAAGAGATGGGAATACCAGAACACTTGACCTGCCTCTTGAGAAACCTATATGCAGTTCAGGAACCAACAGTTAGAACTGGACATGGAACAACAGACTGGTTCCAAATAGGAAAAGGAGTACATCAAGACTATATATTGTCACCCTGCTTATTTAACTTCTATGCAGAGTACATCATGAGAAACGCTGGGCTGGATGAAGCACAAGTTGGAATCAAGATTGCCAGGAGAACTATCAATAACCTCAGATATGCAGATGACACCACCCTCATGGCAGAAAGTGAAGAGGAACTCAAAAGCCTCTTGATGAAAGTGAAAGAGGAGAGTGAAAAAGTTGGCTTAAAGCTCAACATTCAGAAAATGAAGATCATGGCATCTGGTCCCATCACTTCATGGGAAGTAGATGGGGAAACAGTGGAAACAGTGTCACACTTTATTATTTGGGCTCCAAAATCAATGCAGACGGTGACTCCAGCCATGAAATTAACAGACGCTTACTCCTTGAAAGGAAAGTTATGACCAACCTAGATAGCATATTCAAAAGCAGAGAAATTACTTTGCCAACAAAGGTCCGTCTAGTCAAGGCTATGGTTTTTCCAGTGTTCATGTATGGATGTGAGAGTTGGACTGTGAAGAAAGCTGAGCACTGAAGAATTGATGCTTTTGATCTGTGGTGTTGGAGAAGACTCTTGAGAGTCCCTTGGACTGCAAGGAGATCCAGCCAGTCCATCCTAAAGGAGATCAGTCCTGGGTGTTCTTTGGAAGGACTGATGCTAAAGCTGAAACTCCAGTACTTTGTCCACCTCATGGGAAGAGTTGACTCATTGGAAAAGACTCTGATGCTGGGAGGGATTGGGGGCAGAAGGAAAAGGGGACGACAGAGGATGACATGCCTGGATAGCATCACTTGCTCAATGGACATGAGTTTGAGTGAACTCCGGGAGTTGGTGATGGACAGGGAGGCCTGACGTGCTGTGATTCATGGGGTCACAAAGAGTTGGACACGACTGAGTGACTGAACTGAACTGAACTGAATGATTATCAACGCTGATTTGAGCATCTTTTCAGGTATTTATTGGCCACTTGTATATCTTCTTCATAGAAATATCTAAACAAGTCCTTTGCTCATTTTTTTAAATAGAAGATTTGTTTTTGTTGTTGAATTTTAGAAGTTCTCTATATATTCCAGATATTAATCCCTTATCAGATACATGATTTGTAAATATTTTCTCCAATTATGAAGGTTTCTTCTTTATTCTATTGTCTTTTGATACTGTTCTTTGATGCATAACGGTGTGAAATTTTTTCATGAAGTCCAACTTATCAACTTTCTTCTTTTGCTGCCTGAGCCTTTACTGTGATAGGCAGGAAATCATTGACAAAGTCAATGCTGTGAAGATTTTGTCCTATATTTCCCTTTAAGAGTTTTATAGCTTTAGGTTTCTGACAAATTTTGAGTTAAATATATAGTGTTAGGAAAGTGTCTAACTTCTTCCTTTTGCCTGTGATATTCAGTTTTCCAGCACCATTTGTTGAAAGGCTATCTTTCTGTATTAGAAGGTCTTGATATCTCTGTCAAAAATCATCTGACTATAATATGCAAAGATTTATTTTTGAGTTTCTATTCTATCCCACTGGCCTATATGTCTGTCTTTATGCCAGTACCACATTCTTTTGAATATTGTAGCTTTGTAGTAAGTTTTGAAATAGAAAATGTGAGTCTTCCAGGCTCGTTCTTTTTTAATACTGTTTTTGGCTCTTCTAAGTCCCTTGAATTTCCATATGAATTTTAGGATATGTTTTTCTACTTCTTCCAAAAGCATCATTGGGATTTTGATAGAAATTGTGTTGAATCCTTAGATCAGTTAGGGTATTACTGACATTTTAACAATATTGTCTTCCAATCCATAAGCATGAGACATGTTTTCATTTATTTATGTCTTCTTTAATTTCTTTCAATAATGCTTTGTAGTTTTCATTGTACAAGTCTTTTACCTCCCTGGTTAAGCTTATTCCTAAGTATTTTATTCCTTTTGCTGCTATTATAAGCAAAACTGTTTTCACAATTTCCTTTTCAAATTGTTCATTATTGTGAATAGAAATAAAATTGATATTTGTGTAGTGGCTGTTTCTTGCTACCTTGCTGAATTCATTTATTAGTTCTGACAGTTTTGTGGAATCTTTTGACTTCTCAACATATAAAATTTTATCATCTTCAAAGAGAGATAATTTGAGCTCTTCCTTTCCAATTCAGATACCTTTTATTTCTTTGTATTGTCTAACTGACCCAGCTGGAATTTCTACTACTATACTGAATTGAAATGATTAACATGGTCACCCTTGCTTTCTTCCTGATCTTAAAGTAAAAACATTCAGTCTTTCACCATTAAGTATTATGTTTGCTGTGGGATTTTCACACATGGTTTTTATTATGTTGAGGTAGTTTTCTTCTACCCCTAATTATTTTAGTGTTTTTATCACAAAAGGATATTGAATTTTGTCAAATTCTTTTCCTGTGTCAGTTTAGATGATCTTGTGAGTGTGCTTTGTTTGTTTGTTTTGTTTTTCCTTTCATTCTGTTAATGTGGTATTATGTATTATGAATACACTGATTGATTTCCAGATGTTGAAACATCCTTTGATTCTAGGAATAAATCCTACCCAGTCATGTAATATAAACCTCTCAATGGGCTGCTGAATTTATTTTGCTAGTATTTTATTGAGATTTTTGTTGCTTCAGTGTTCACAGGGGACATTGACCCTTCATTTTCTTATATGTCTTTGTCTTTGGTATCAGGGCAATGATGATCTCATAAAATGAGCTAGGAAGTATTCACTTCTCTTCAATCTTTTGGAAAAGTTTAAGAAGTGTTATTAGTTCTTCTTTAAATGTTTACCAATGAAGCCATCAGGTCCAGAGCCTTTTGTTGTTAGATTTCTGATTCCTAATTCAATCTCCCTACTAGATATAGATTTATTCAAAATTTCTATTTTTTCATAATTTAGTTTTGATAGAGTTTGTGTTTCTAGGTATTTATCCATATCATCTAGATTATTCAGCTTGTTGGCATGCAACTGTTCATAGTTCTTTTTTACAATCTTTTTACTTACTATAGAAAGAAACAGTATTAATGTCCTTACTCTGTTGATAATTTGAGCCTTCTCAGTTTTTTCCTTAGTTCGTCTAGCTAAGAGTCAATTTTGTTGATATTTTAAAAGAATCAACTTTTCATTTCATTAAATTTCTCTATTGTTTTTCTATCCTCAATTGCATGTATCTCTACTCTAATCTTTATTAATGTGTCTTCTACTGTCATTAGGATTACTTTGTCCTTCTTTTTCTAGTTCCTTAATTTACCAAGCTAGATTTTTGACTTGAGAGCTCTCTTGCTTTGTTTTGTTTTAATGTAAGAATTTATAGCTATTAATTTCTTTAGTACTGCTAAAGCAAATCTGTGTCCTGTCGGTTTTTGTTATATTATGTTCTCATTTTCATTAATCTCTTTGTATTTTCCAGAGTCCCTTGTGATTTCTTCTTTAATCCCCTGGTTGTTTAAACTGTTTTGTTTGATTTCCACTAATTTAGAAATTTTCAAATTATACTTCTGTTACATTATTTTCAGCACATGTGGTTGGAGATGATACTTTGAATGATGTCTATCATTTAAAATCTATAAGACTTAATTCATAGGCTAATATATCCTGAAAGTGGAGAGTGAAAAAGTTGGCTTAAAGCTCAACATTCAGAAAATGAAGATCATGGCATCTGGTCCCATCACTTTATGGGAAATAGATGGGGAAACAGTGGAAACAGTGTCAGACTTTATTTTGGGGGGCTCCAAAATCACTGCAGATGGTGACTGCAGCCATGAAATTAACAGACGCTTACTCCTTGGAAGAAAAGTTATGACCAACCTAGATAGCATATTCAAAAGCAGAGACATTACTTTGCCAACAAAGGTCCGTCTAGTCAAGGCTATGGTTTTTCCAGTGGTCATGTATGGATGTGAGAGTTGGACTGTGAAGAAAGCTGAGCGCCGAAGAATTGATGCTTTTGAACTGTGGTGTTGGAGAAGACTCTTGAGAGTCCCTTGGACTGCAAGGAGATCCAACCAGTCCATTCTGAAGGAGATCAGCCCTGGGATTTCTTTGGAAGGAATGATGCTAAAGCTAAAACTCCAGTACTTTGGCCACCTCATGTGAAGAGTTGACTCATTGGAAAAGACTCTGATGCTGGAAGGGATTGGGGGCAGGAGGAGAAGGGGACGACAGAGGATGAGATGGCTGGATGGTGTCACTGACTCAATGGACGTGAGTCTGAGTGAACTCTGGGAGTTGGTGATGGACAGGGAGGCCTGGCGTGCTGGGATTCATGGGGTCACAAAGAGTCAGACACAACCGAGCAACTGAACTGAACTGAATATACCCTGGAAAATGCCCCATATGCATTTAAGAAGGCAATGGCACCCCACTCCAGTACTCTTGCCTGGAAAATCCCATGGATGGAGGAGCCTGGTGGGCTGCAGTCCATAGGGTGGCAAAGAGTTGGACATGACTGAGCGACTTCAATTTCACTTTTCACTTTCATGCATTGGAGAAGGAAATGGCAACCCACTCCAGTGTTCTTGCCTGGAGAATCCCAGGGACGGTGGAGCCTGGCGCGCTGCCGTCTATGGGGTCGCACAGAGTCGGACACAAATGAAGCGACTTAGCAGCAGCAGCAGCAGCAGCAGCATACTATTGTTGCTGGGTAGAGTGTTCTGTATGTATCTGCTGGATCTAGTTGGTTTACTATGTTGCTTAGGTTCTCTGTTTCCTTACTTAGCTTCTACTTGGTTTTCTATCCATTATTGAGAGTAGGGTATTGAAGTAAAAGCAGAAAATGTTCACATTTCCAAAAGGATAAAAAAGAGTTAATTTAGTTGAAGGCTGTGTGGAGGAAAGCTGGTATTGAAAAATTACGAGAGGTCTGATTATATAAAAATGTGATCAGAGGCCAAGGACTTGGAACAAATCCTATAGACCAGAGATTGGAAAATATTCACTGTAAAGTAATTAATAGTAGTAAATGTTTAAATTAGATAGTAAATGTTTTAGATTTTGTAGGCCTCATCCCTGCTGCAACTGCTCAATTCTGCCATTGTAGATGAAAAGAGTCGCTGTTGCTCATTCTCTAAGTAGTGTCTGACTCTTTGCAACCCCATGGACTGCAGCATGCCAGCCTCCTCCGACCTCTACTATCTCCTGAAGTTTGCTCAAATTCATATCCATTGAGTCAGTGATGGTGTCTCACCATCTCAACCTCTGCCTCCTTCTTCTTTTGCCTTTAATCTTTTCCAGCATCACGGTCTTTCCCAATGAGTCGACTCTTCACATCAGGTGGCTTCAGCTATTGGAGCTTCAGCTTCAGCAACAGTCCTTCCAATGAAGTCTTATTTCCTTTAGTATTGACTGGTTTGATCTCCTTGCTGTCCAAGGGTCTCTCAAGAGTCTTCTCTAGCAAAATTCAAAAGCATCAGTGCTTTGGTGCTCAGCCTTCTTTATGGTCCAACTCTCACATCCATACATGACTACTGGAAAAACTATAGCTTTGACTGTTTGGACATTTGTTGGCAGTGACAGCTTTTTAATATGCTGTCTAGGTTTGTGATAGCTTTCCTTCTAAGGAGAAAACATCTTTTATTTTCATGGCTGTAGTCACAATCCGCAATTATTTTGGAGCCAAAGAAAATAAAATCTGTTACCACTTCCACTTTTTCCCCTATTTGCCATGAAGTGATGGGACCAGATGCCATGGTCTTAGTTTTTTTTTTAATGTTGAAAGTAGTCATAGACAATGTATTAATGAATGAATGTGCCTGTGTCCCAATAAAATTGTATACATAATGAAATTTGAATTTCATATAATTTTTACACAGCAGGAAATAGTATTATTTTTCCTTTGAAACCACTAAAAATATAAAAATCATTCTCGGCTCACAAGCCATACAAAAGCGGGAGAAGGGTCAGGTTTCACTTGCAAGTCATAGTCTGCCAAACCCTGCCATATCACTGGGGCACAATGGGAGTTTTCTGAACAGAAGAGGAATTGGAGCACCAGTGGTAATTAGTGTTCTGTATATTAACCTGGCAAATTTCACAGACAGATATTTGCAGATGGGCAACTGGACAAAAGAATAAAGAACACACCCATGTCAGTGCATAAGGGCTTGGACTGTTTTGTTCCAAGAACACAAGAAAGAGGAAAACTATACAAAATGAGAGGAGAGTTAAGAGAGTTATTAAGGTTAACTGGAATATTTTTAAGACTAGTATTTTGAAGGAATAATGGTATTTATAATGAAATTAGAGCAGTTCCAAAGGTAAAAATTAGCCCATGTCATCAATTCCTAACTCAACACCAATAGATTATTAAGATCTCAAGTGACACACATAATTCAGAGATGCAATTACATCTGTTTAGATTTTCCTATGTGGTCTCTCATAATTTCTCTCTAAAATACAAATATATAGAACAAAACAAAAGCTGGAAGACCTGTTATTGACAAGATCTGAAGATTTCCATGAACTGTAAATCCATGGATAATACTGGCAAAGGGATACTGCTTTGCATGTATGGCTCAAAGATAGTCAAAATATGAATTCAGCTTCCTACAAAATATACCAACTAGCTGAGAATCCTGTGGTATGTTCCAACCATTACAGATACACAATAGACAGACATACAAACCGACCAAAAATGAATTTTTGTCCCTCTATAGGAGAAATTACAAGATTTTTCTGTATAAAGTCAGATAATAAATTTTAGGCCTCATGGAGTATAGAGACTTTCTGCAGCTGTTCAACCCTGTTATCATCACATGGAAGCAACCACAGATAATACATGAACAAAAGGGCATGACTGTCATTTAATCAAACTTTATTTACAAAATCAGATGATAACATCATTTGGTGACTCATGCTCTATAGTATATCTGGATTTTTTTTTTTTCAGGCAGCCAGATAATCTCTCTGTCTCTTAGCATTCCTTAACCTCTGCCACTGCCAGCCATTACCAATATCATTGTGACCCTGAATCACTTAATAATATCCATCCTTAAGTTTTACTTTTTACTCTTTCTGAAAGGTCTTCCCTTCCCTTATTGTTAAAATTCCTCATTTCAAATCTACTTAGCTACATGTACTTCCCCTTCCATCACAAGCACCACAACTCTAATTTTTTGTCAACTACATTGAAGTTTCAAGACAGCAAGTTTTGTGTCCATCATCTATGCTCAGCACAGCTCAGTATATAATGATGCTCAGTAGATACTGTTTTGTTTATTTGTTTGTTTGTTGTTGTTATCATTTGCTTTTGCCATACTGTGCTGTATGTGAGATCTGAGTTCCCCAACCAGGGATCAAACCCATACCCCCTGCACTGGGAGCACAGAGTCACTGGACTGCCAGGGAAGAACTGATACTGGTTGGACATATTTTAATAACATTAAATGGCATGGAAATAAAAGATAAGAGGAAAACCTGTTTAAAACTTAATGCATAGCATAAGGGAAAAAAGAGCAATTTTGACATAAAAACAAATCAATAATAGAATTTTAAAAATACTTTTAGGAACTGTAAAAATAAAGGAGAACAAAAACTATCAGGAAAAGAAGGGTCAAAATGACAAAAGTGAAATCTATATTTAAACATAATATTGACTATAGAATGATAAAAATATCTTTAAACATATGGGAAGAAGAAATAATTGTAAAAATGTAAAAAAAAATCATTTTAATATCTAGCATACTTTATAACCTCAAATATCAATATACAATATGTCAGTAAGTGTCTTTAAAGGAAAAGATTATAAATCCAAACTTTTCTTGCTGTCTAATTCATTTATATGTGAAAGCAAACTTTTTACAGACATTCTTGTGTTTATATATTCCAATTTATGCCTTTCTTGAAAAAATTAATTTCATACAACAATTGACCAATGATAAGCTAATGACAATAGCTAAAGACAATAAACTAAAGACATAAAGGAGAAAAATTAAATTAAAAAAAACTTCACATACATGTTGAAATCTATTTAAAATAGAGCTGAGTCATACTAAACGGGAACTGAATGTAAAATAAGTTTAAAAACAAGATGTTTGTAACATTATTATATGATAATCTAATAACAATAATCTGGCCTTATTATCCAAGCTTCTATACGTACACAATCTGGGAATGGAGTGAAAAGTGAAAGTTTAAGTTTAGTAAATCCTTTATTTTGCCTGAGTGAAACTCTGAGGATATTTTAAAATTTTCATCTTGTTTTAGTAAAGAAAGATTTATAAGTGAAAGATTTTACAAATTTTAAATAGAACCATCAAAATGGTTGAAACTAGTATTGGTAACCATCAAATCATTTGAGATTGTTGAATAACTTCATATAATAAAATATCAAAAAAATAGAAAGCATCAAATGAAAAAGAAACAAATATTGGTTTAGTCAATGATGTAAACAACTCGATCTTCTGTCTTAAAAAGTAATGACTCTCATAAAACCCAATAGACATATTGCCAAAGACATTACACAAGCACAAGGCAGCCAGCACATGTAAAGATGTTCAACATCATTAACCTTCAGAGAAATGCAAATCAAAATCATGAGACATCGTTTCAGACCCCTTAGGATGGCTCTAATAAAAAGAGATTGTAATGTGTTGAGAAGGATATGGAGAAATTGGAACCCTCATACACAGCTGATGGGAAGTAAAATACTACATCCACTTTGGGAAATATTCTGATAGTTTCTCAAAAAAAAAAAAAAACAAAACACATAGATTTACTGTTTGACCCAACAATCCCATTCTGACAGATATACAAGAGAAATGAAACCACATATCCACACAAAAACTTGTACATGAGCTAAAAAGTGGAAATAACCCAAATATTCACCAAATGATGAACTGATAAAAGAAATCTGATGCATGCATACAATGGGACATTATTCAACCATAAAAAGAAATGAAGTCCCAATAGATACTTGAAGCATGTATAAACCTTAAAAATATTATGCTAAATGAAAAGAAGCATGGACACAAAGACCATGTCTTATATGATTCCATTTACAAGAAATGTCCAGAATAAGCAAATTTATGGTGACAGAAAGTAGGGATTGCAAAGGGCTGGGGATAAGGGATAGAGTGACTGGAAGGTGATGACTAATGGGTCCAGGATTTGAGGTGATAAAATTGTTCCAAAATTGTGCTGATGGTTCTGCAACTCTGTGACTATATTAAAACCTATTAAGTTTGTAATTTAGGTCAGTGAATTACAAAGGATATGCTGCTGCTGCTGCTAAGTCGCTTCAGTCGTGTCCAACTCTGTGCAACCCCATAGACGGCAGCCCACCAGGCTCCCCCGTCCCCGGGATTCTCCAGGCAAGAACACTGGAGTGGGTTGCCATTTCCTTCTCCAATGCATGAAAGTGAAAAGTGAAAGTGAAGTTGCTCAGTCGTGTCCAACTCTTAGCGACCCCATCGACTGCAGCCTTCCTTCCAGGCTCCTCCATCCATGGGATTTTCCAGGCAAGAGTACTGGAGTGGGGTTCCATTGCCTTCTCTGACAAAGGATATGAATTATATCCAAATAAAGCTGTTATCAAAAAATATTAAAAAGCTATGAGGTACCTTGAAAAAGTACATGTAAGCTGAAAAGATAGAAAAAGACTTAGCAAGGATCAGCAACAAAAGGAAAATGAGCAAATTAATTTCAGATTAAAAAGAAATTTAAGGAATAAACTCACTAAGTGAAATAAGGCCATCTGATATCAATAAAGTGGGTAAAAACCACCATAAAGATAGAAAGGTCAGTAAGAAGGAAAGTTATGGCCAACCTAGATAGCATATTGAAAAGCAGAGACATTACTTTGCCAACAAAGGTCCATCTAGTCAAGGTTATGGTTTTTCCAGTAGTCGTGTATGGATGTGAGAGTTGGACTGTGAAGAACGCTAAGCACTGAAGAATTGATGCTTTTGAACTGTGGTGTTGGAGAAGACTCTTGAGAGTCCCTTGGACTGCAAGGAGATCCAACCAGTCCATTCTAAAGGAGATCAGCCCTGGGTGTTCTTTGGAAGGAATGATGCTAAAGCTGAAACTCCAATACTTTGGCCACCTCTTGCGAAGAGTTGACTAATTGGAAAAGACTCTGATGCTGGGAGGGATTAGGGGCAG
Source organism: Bos indicus (assembly GCF_029378745.1). NCBI lineage: Eukaryota > Metazoa > Chordata > Mammalia > Artiodactyla > Bovidae > Bos > Bos indicus. The sequence goes on from NC_091767.1 coordinate 56,890,626, forward strand.
GAGGAGAAGAGGACAACAGAGGATGAGATGGCTGGATGGCATCACCGACTCGAAGGACGTGAGTTTGAGTGAACTCTGGGAGTTGGTGATGGACAGGGAGGCCTGGTGTGCTGCGATTCATGGGGTCACAAAGAGTTGGACACGACTGAGCGACTGAACTGAACTGCACATGTATGTGCTTACAACAAAGTGTTAAATGAAGCAAAAATTATTAAAAATATAAGAAAATATTAATAGAATCATAGACTTTTCAGAAAAAATAAATTAAGCAAAGTATAATAAGTTATATAAAAGTAAAAATAATAAAGATTTAAATATCATGAGTAAGTATTCATGAAATATCTGCCAAATGCAGCAAAATAAAAATCCTAATAAAGATGCTATAGTATAAATTGTACCGTCTATATTCTCTAATTAGTAAAAAAAAAAAATAGCCACCAATTTTATGTAGTAAGAAAGCATTTTGAAAATTAAAAATTATTGTGATATATTTTCCAAAGGCAGATCTCTTTCAAACCCTGAAAAAACTTATATTTACTTCCAAAATCTATATTACTACTACTACTTCAGAAAAATATTTTCTAGTGACTCCAGCCCAGTGCTTTCTTTTTCATGGTATCTTTTATTGTTTTCAGTCAAATTCACATGGTTATTATCTTAATAACATATGGTTTTGTTTTATTATGATTCATACATGTAAGTGCTTTGATGACAGAGACACTGCAATAAATGTCTTTTATTATCAGTATATTTAAATATCTTCCTGAACACAGAAGGTGTGCAATAAATGTTTGGTAATTGATTTCACTGGACAGTTGAGAAAGGTGGTAGACTGAAAATTAAGGGACATGAGTTCTTGACCATTATTAAAAAGGTTTAATGATTCTTGGCATGTCAATTTACTTCCCTAGATTTTATTATCTGCCTTCATTAAATGAGTTAGTATTAAAACATTTCTATGATTCTTTCCAGTTCTAAAATTGTATGATTTAACTAATAGGGAAAGAAAAGACGTCCCTCAGTACACTAGAAAATTTCCCTCCATGTGCAGCAACACTGGTTTCTTTGAATGTCAAGGACTCGAACAGATTGTGCATTGTTGAGAAAAGAGTCACCCTCAATTACTCATCAATGATGGAATTTGCGGTTTATTCTCAGTAACCTAGTGTTTCCTTACCACCACCCACCCAGGTCCAGGGGGGATATATATGTGTCTGAGTATGTGTGTATATTTGCCTCTCTGACGACATTCCAAGACTAATATAAACACCTCCTAAATTACCCATTACTCTGTGTCACTTCTCTTTTCCATTAGAAAGAGGTAGCCTATATTTATATTTCAAGTTCTAACACTCTACCCTTTCCATCACCCTTCTCTTTCTCAAAGACCGATCTCTTCCTCTATCCTATATATGGACCACATTGCAAATATTTCTTTAAACTTAGGTATTGGCATAACCGTTCTATACTTAATTTATTATATTAAATATAATATTTAATTAATTATTTGGTATAATTAATTGTTTAATTAATAGTTGGTTTAGTAATATTCAATAAAATTACATTTAATTAACATTACTGCATAAATAAAAAACTGAGAGAACATATCCCAGAAGATAAATAGTGAGGAAGATCATGCATGATTTTTATATTTTACTTTTTGTGTTTCTATTTTCTACAGTTTTATGGATTGTAAACACACCAATTATTTATGCACATATCCACACACACCCTCAATTAAGTGGAATCAAAATCAAAGTTCACATAACTCTTTACTAGTCTATATTTTATGAAAAAGTTCAAATAAATATATATAAATTGATTCTAAAAACAAATATCTTAATGTATGATTTCAAGTTGTTGACATCAACCCTTGATTTAATAATAAGTCTGAACCTGTAAGAGCTCAAAATATGTTCATTTTCAGAATAGTATAATTATTTAGACAAGAAAGCAGAATAGTATACTTAAGATTTTCAATTATCATGGGCAAAATAAAACACCAGTTAAACAGAAAACTCAATCAGAATATATTCTCTAAACATCCATTACTCAGGCAAGTTTCTTGTACAGAAGTGTCTGTATATGTGTATATCCACTGTTGTTGTCCATTCACCCAGTCATGTCCAGTTCTTTACGACCCCATGAACTGCAGCACGCCAGGCCTCACTGTCCCCCACTGTCTCCCGAAGTTTGCCCAAGTTCATGTCCATTGCATCAGTGACGCCATCCAGCCATCTCATCCTCTGATGTCCTCTTCTCCTTCTGCTCTCAGTCTTTCCCAGCATCAGCATCCAACGAGTCAGCTGTTCGCATCAGATGATCAAAATACTTGAGCTTCAGCATCAATCCTTCCAGTGAGTATTCAGGGTTGGTTTCCCTTAAGATTGACTGGTTTGATCTCCTTGCTATCCAAGGGACTTTCAGGAGTCTTCTCTAGCACCACAGTTTGAAGCCATCAATTCTTTGTCTTTATGGTCCAGGTCTCACAACTGTACATGACCACTGGGAAGACCATAGCCTTGACTATACGAAGCTTTGTTGGCAGAGTGATATCTCTGCTTTTCAACACACTGTCTAGGTTTGTCATAGCTTTCCTGCCAAGAAACAAACATCTTCTGATTTCATGGCTTCAGTCACCATCCACAGTGATTTTGGAGCCCAAGAAGAAGAAATGCGTCACTACCTCCACCTTTTCCCCTTCTATTTGCCATGAAGTAATGGGGCAGGATGCCATAACCTTAGTTTTTTTTAAGCCAGCCATTTCACTTTCCTCCTTCACCCTCAACAAGAGGCTCTTTAGTTCCTCTTCACATTCTGCCATTAGAGTGGTATCATCCGCATATCTGAGGTTATTGATGTTTCTCCTGCCTATCTTGATTCCAGCTTGTAACTCATCCAGCCCGGCATTTCTCATGATGTGCTCAGTGTATAGGTTAAATAAATAGGGTGACAGGAGACAGCCCTGTTGTACTCCTTTCTCAATCTTGAACTAATCAGTTGTTTCATACAGGGTTCTTTCTAACTGTTGCTTCTTGATCCGCATACAGGTTTCTCAGGAGACAGGTAAGATAGTCTGCTGTTCTCATCTCTTTAAGAGCTTTCCACAGTTTGTTATGATCCACACAGTCAAAGACTTCATCAATGTTGATGAAACAGTAGATGAAAATGCTTTTCATCTACTATGAAAAGCATCATAGTAGATGCTTTTCTGGAATTCCCTTTATGTATATACATAAAGAAATCTAATCATTCACATTTAAAAATTAAATACTAAAGTTAATACCCAGATTTAAAATGAATTTAAAGTTATGCTCTTACCAAGACTTTATATGATCATAACATGTTCCTTTGCTCTACTGCTGAACTTAAATGTACCCGTCCAATAAAGCCTATTTTATTGGATGTCCTTCCATAAAACATTCACATTTTATCATATGGAAAAGTCAGAATTTATGCTAAATATGTCACTATTTCCCTGAAGATAAATCCAAGTGAATTAAATAGTAAATGATGTAGCAAAATGTACTACTGTAAAACAAAATTCCTCTAAATGTGTTAATAATCTCTAATGTTGATTAAGTAAGTGGTTGTGATTTACATTAACATTTTAGTCTCACTAAGACCAACAGTCTAACTCTCTCTCATTCCTGTCAGTTCTTATTAGGTACAAAAAGAAGCACATTGTGCTTATGAGACAGGCTTTCTTTTCTACTCAGTGTATAAAAGCTCTTATTATTCTGTCGTAAATGTTACTGAATTTACCTTTGAAAGTTTGATAAGACAATGATGGGCATTCATCAATAAAAGACCATCATAGCTTGCATATTTTAATTCCCCAAATCATTAAACTCAAGCACCTAAAGGCATAAAAGTTCCAACGAATTTAAAATTCTTGTTTTTCAGCTCCAGTTTATTTCCAGTAAGGTGTGAGCGTCTATAAGGAAGGTAGGATATATTCATGTGCTGTGTAACAAATTACCACCAAATTTGCAGCTTAAAATAATGTCCTTTTACTAGGTTACAGTTTGGGAAGTGGGAAATCCAAGCAGGTGCAACAAGGCCAAAATCAAGGTGCCACAAAAATGGGTTCTTAAGTGAAGCTTCTTGAAAAATAATTGTTTCCAAGCTCATTAAAGATATTGACAGAATTCAGGTCCTTATGAATAAGGTATCCCTTTCTAGCTGGCCAACAGCCTGGGTGAGGGGTGGGGGTAGGGGATACAGGTACAGCAGAGGCAACTCCCTAAAGGCTGCTGTAGTCATTGGCATGTGTACCCTCCATATTCCAATCAACAAGAGAGCATCAAATCTCTGTGACTTCTCATTTTCTTACCCACTGGAAAAACCTCTCTTTTTAAAAGGAATTCTAAGTAATTAGATGGAGTCTACCTGGGTAATCTCCCTATCTCAAGGTCAACTGTGCCATATAGCATAATCATAGAAAAATCCCCTGGAAAAGGGAATGCCTACCCACTCCAGTATTCTTGCCTGGGAAATCCCATGGACAGAGGAGCCTGGAGGGCTACAGTCCATGGAGTCACAACAGAGCCAGACACGACTTAGCGACTAAACAATAATCATAGGAATGATCTCTTATCATATTCATGAGTTCCAGGAATTAAGAGTGCAGAATCTTGGGGAGTATTTTTAGAATTCTGCCTACCAAAGAGAGAACTGGAAAAATTGAGATGAGGCTCCAGATGTTAACATTTATGAACTTAGATGCTAGCTAAAGATGTCTTACTGGAGGAAGGGCAGCCAGGGGCACAACCTAAAGCTAATTCTATATTAGCGTTAGGAAAGGAGTGTCAGACCTTAACAATTTTTTTTTTTTTTTTTTTTTGCACATTTCACCTTGGAGAACTGCTGAGAGCCTCTTATCATGTAGATGAGTCATTATAACACATTTTATCATCTGACAGTTATTCTTCAAAAATGCCCCTCTTCCAAAATGGCCCTATTATTCTCTATTGTCTGATTTATAAAATATATGCATCTAATTAGACTTTCTTCTTGCTTTAACTTAGGTGTGTGTTATGTGTGTTGGGCAAGGGTGATGATGAAGTCATTCTTCATTTCCCAGAACTTTGTAAAATAAAGCTGAATACTAAATAGCACTACTGCTTCCTGCTACAGGGTGGAGAATGGGAGGGAATCCTTTGCTTTGGGCACCTCTGTTGAATTTTTTCATTCCTGATACAAAAGGCCAGGAGACCCACTTCTGGAGTCTGGTTCTGTGGGACGTTTTGTATTGTTTTGTTCCCAAGCAATTAGAATAAGTCATGTTTCTCCTGGTTAACCACTAGAGGCTACATGCTGAATACAATGCCCACAGTCCTGCTGATGGAGAAGCAAGATGTGGGGGATCAGTCAAGGCAGGCGTGAGGGGTGAGGAGCACCGAGTGGGTGGCTTTTCCCTACTGAGTGCAAGAAAGAAACAGAGGCCCGTGATTTCTTTCTGATAGTTGGTGGTAAAGACAACCCCGTGATTGTCATGTTCGGAGCCTCCAGAGGGTTAAGATGCGTGGTATGCTGCTTCAGGGCATTTATGTTTAAAAAGCTCAGTGGAGCAAGAAAAGATAAGGAAGCACGCAAAGATTAATTCTGAAGTTCTTGTTAAAACCAAACACTTTAATCCTGAGAAAGAGGGGGGAAAATCTCTTTGTCTAGTACATTCAGCTGAGTTCTTCAAAATTACCAGGAGGCTGACGCACATGCGGTGGCAAGGGAGGAAGTGTTTAACACAATTTCTTATGCTCTGAGTCAGGTTTCAGTTCATCCGCTGCATCTATTGTGTCTGTCACGTGTCAACAGATCTTTATTTGGAACTGATCACTATAATGATTTTGAGGTTAACTTGATGAATCAAAAGAACCAAATAGGGAGAAAACTGTTACAAAAATACAGGGGAAAGAGTGTTTATTTCCTGGCATCCATTTATTTTTTCATGTTATTAGCTGTAAATGCAAAAACCAGGCAAAAAGCAAGAATGGATCACAGATGCCTTCCTGAAAACATGCTCAAGACCACTTAATAAGGCTTTGTGCACATAGTTTTGAAATAACACACATTCATTGCCAATGTTTTATAAATTCCTTATAGTATTCAGTCAAAAGTCCCTCCACTGAGGAGTAAGTCCTTAGAGGGCAAGTATCGTCTATGCTTCATTACCATTTTAAACCAAATGATATTTCTTGTACATTTCTTTATTAACAGACTGACAAGAAGGGAGAGAGGAAGCAAAGAGTAAAGGATAGAGAGAGAGAGAAGGGAAAAGTGAGAAAGGAAAGGAGGGAAGGTAGGACTGATTTGGAACACATTTCAGTCAGTTCAATCACTCAGTCATGTCAGACTCTTTGCCACCCCATGGACTGCAGCACAACAGGCCTCCCTGTCCATCACCAACTCCCGGAGTTTAATCAAACTCATGTCCATTGAGTCGGTGATGCCATCCAACCATCTCATCCTCTGTCATCCCCTTCTCCTCCTGCCTTCAATCTTTCCCAACATCAGGGTCTTTTCAAATCTGTCAATTCTTCACATCAGGTGGCCAAAGTATTGGAGTTTCAGCTTTAGCATCAGTCTTTCCAATGAACACCCAGGACTGATCTCCTTTAGGATGGACTGGTTGGATCTCCTTGCAGTCCAAGGGACTCTCAAGAGTCTTCTCCAACACCACAGTTCAAAAGCATCAATTATTTGGTGCTCAGCTTTCTTTATAGTCCAACTCTCACATCCATACTTGACTACTGGAAAAACCACAGCTTTGACTAGACGTACCTTTTTTGGCACATTTAGAGATTTACTATAGGTCACAGAAGGAAATTAAGAATGCAAACACTGATAGATCTCCAAATATATGCACACACATTTGATCACAAGCACCTGATAATTCAATACTTTGGTCCATAACTTATTAACCTATAGGGAGTCAGCTTCCTAAGTAAATGAGTTTTCAAGATTTGTCTTGCACTGGAATTTTAGTCATTAAGTTTGGGAGCAGATTCTGGAAAGACTCTTCAGAAGCAACTACACACAGTTGTTAGATAGACAGCCTCTTTTACAGATTAGCCATAGCAGTGCAGTGAAACACAAGAGATCCATTTGGGGCCTTCCTAATATAAACTCTAGTTACACATGACCTGAGGGAAATTATGCTAAATAAAAAATTTATTATTTCTCAATGGTAGCTCAAGGACAGTGATTTCATGAAAAAGAGACTCTGATAAACGGTCCTGTAATATTTGCATTTGGTGTTTCATTTGGAGATGCCCAACACCACAAAGAGCTTTATGTTTCATCAGATGCCAAAAGGGTCTTCTGCAGAGAAAGCTACAGAAACCTACCCAAGTTTGTTCCTGTTGTCAGCAAGCTCTAGAAGAGATAACAACTCAAGAACGCGAAGCATCTTTAATCTACCCCCTTCTTAGTTAACATATGCAAATGTCTGCCCCAGATTTCATCTGAAAAAGAAGAGTTAAGATAAATTATCTGGAAGTATCTGAGGAGATATCCAGAACGTATTTAGGGAAATGATGAGAGTAATGAAGTAGATTCATTTTCTTTCCAGAACGAACCTGAGCCTTTGTCTAGGTTCACAGAGGCAAAGCGGAAGGGTGGATGCTGTCACTCCTTTCTACACTCGTTGTGTAACACTGCTGTGAGCCCGTAGCACTCTTCCTCATGAAGAGAGAAGCAGCTTTAACTGCTTTAAAAAAAATACCCCTGAGTATTTTTCGATCTGAGGTAATTCACGAGGAGGTGATGGTTTAGTCACTAAGTTGTGTCCAACTCTTGTGACCCCATGGACTATATAGCCCAGCAGACTCTTCTCTGTCTATGGGATTTTACAAGCAAGAATACTGGAGTGGGTTGCCATTTCCTTCCCCAGGGCATCTTCCCAACCCTCGGATCGAACCTGGTCTCCTGCACTGCAGGCAGATTCTTTACTGACTGAGCCACCAGGGAAGCCTGATTCATAAGAGAAAACCTATTTGCCAGCATTTGACTAAATCATAGTTTCAGAATTCTTCATTGGTCTTCCCTGAGCTGCACACAAACCTCATATTATATATACGGTCATTGTTTTTAAATTGACGTGTAGTTGACGTATAATATTATATTAGTTTCACATGTACAATATGGTGACTTGCTACTTTAATAGATCACATACCATACACACCCAAAAAAGCTAAAAATGGATTAAAAATTTAAATGTAAAGACCCAAAACCATAATCTGACAATAGGTTGTATATTGTATCTTTCAGGTAGTTCAGAGTCTTTATATATAATTTAGATTTTATCCTACTTTATGCTTCAGTTTCTCTCATTTTGAACCACAATATTCTCTCTAGATCTTTTTAATGGCTTCACACTAATTGGGGAGTTGTGAAATAGACTCATCAAGGAATGCAGTGGTTTTAAAAAATGCCAAGTTACTAAAAGTCTGGCTTTGATTATCTATTAGGAAAAAACAAAAATGCTGTTGATCATTATTTATGATGCTTCATTCTACAATGTGGGAAACATTCCCTCAGATGAAAGTGAGTCATTTAACATTTATATTTCTCAACAGATATTCACTGAGGGAGGGAAAGCATACACCAATTAATGGAAAGGATCTGTCTAGAGATAAGAAACATTAAAATGAGATCTAAAGAACTTCTTTTGACCTCAAAGCACATAAACAAAAGGCTTGCAAACATTGTCACTCTCATAGCCAATTTACAAAGTGTGTCCAATTCAGTAATTATGCCTTAGAAAAAATGAACTAACAAGACCCAAAGCTGAAATGCCACTCCAACTGCAGTCTTCACTCTACAGAAGGAACTACCTCTACAAAAGCACTGCAGACTTTAAGCCTTTAATGGCTTCTTCCTTACTTCTTATTCCCATATTAAGACCTCATATTAACTTCAACTCTCAGAGCTAAAAGAATGGAAATTTTTAGTTAAAATCATATATAAAAATAAGAAAACTTCCTTAGGGTCTAGACCACCAATGGATGTGATATTACTACCAGACATGCCACCGTTGGAAAAGCAGAGCAGAAAGCTGATTACTTATGAATTCATTGACAGACACCCTTCTTGCTGAGAGACCTTAACATGGTCACTAACCTCCCTCAGTTCAGTTCAGTCACACAGTCGTGTCTGACTATTTGTGACCCCATGAATTTCAGCACGCCAGGCCTCCCTGTCCATCACCAACTGCCTGAGTCTACTCAAACTCACCTCCATCGAGTCAGTGATGCCATCCAGCCATCGCATCTTCTGTCGTCCCCACCTCCTCCTGCCTCCAATCCCTCTCAGCATCAGGGTCTTTGCCAATGAGTCAACTCTTTGCATGAGGTAGCCAAAGTATTGGAGTTTCAGCTTTATAATCAGTCCTTCAAAGAACACCCAGGACTGATATCCTTTAGGATGGAGTGGTTCGATCTCTTGAAGTCCAAGGGACTCTCAAGAGTCTTCTCCAACACCACAGTTGCAAAGCATCAATTCATTGGCACTCAGCTTTCTTCACAGTCCAACTCTCACATCCATACATGACCACTGGAAAAACCATAGCCTTGACTAGATGGACTTTTGTTGGCAATGTCTCTGCTTTTCAATATACCGTCTAGGTTGGTCATAACTTTTCTTCCAAGGAGTAAGCGTCTTTTAATTTTGTGGCTGCAGTCACCATCTGCAGCGATTTTGGAGCCCCAAAAAATAAAGTCTGACACTGTTTCCACTGTTTCCCCATCTATTTCCCATGAAGTGATGGGACCAGATGCCATGATCTTAGTCTTCTGAATGTTGAGCTTTAAGCCAACTTTTTCTCTCTCCTCTTTCACTTTCATCAAGAGGCTTTTTAGTTCCTCTTCACTCTCTGACATAAGGGTGGTGTCATCTGCATATCTGAGGTTATTGATATTTCTCCCAGCAATCTTGATTCCAGCTTGTGCTTCTTCCAGCCCAGTGTTTATCATGGTGTACTCTGCATAGAAGTTAAATAAGCAGGGTGACAATATACAGGCTTGACGTACTCCTTTTCCTATTTGGAACCAGTCTGTTGTTCCATGTCCAGTTCTAACTGTTGCTTCCTGACCTGCACATAGATTTCTCAAGAGGCAGGTCAGGTGGTCTGGTATTCCCATCTTTTTCAGAATTTTCCACAGTTTATTGAGATCCACACAGTCAAAGGCTTTCTCATAGTCATAGTCAGTAGTCAAAGTCTATGACTAAAGACTATGTAAAAGTCATAGTCAATAAAGCAGAAATAGATGTTTTTCTGAAACTCTCTTGCTTTTTCCATGATCCAGCGGATGTTGGCAATTTGATCTCTGGTTCCTCTGCCTTTTCTAAAACCAGCTTGAACATCTGGAAGTTCACAGTTCATGCATTGCTGAAGCTTGGCTTGGAGAATTTTGAGCATTACTTTACTAGCATGTGAAATTAGTGCAATTGTGCGGTAGTTTGAGCATTCTTTGGCATTGCCTTTCTTTGGAATTGGAATGAAAACTGACATTTTCCAGTCCTGGGGCCACTGCTGAGTTTTCCAAATTTACTGGCATATTGAGTGTAGCAGTTTCACAGCATCATCTTCTAGGAATTGAAATAGCTCAACTGGAATTCCATCACCTCCACTAGCTTTGTTCTTAGTGATGCTTTCTAAGGCCCACTTGACTTCACATTCCAGGAAGTCTGACTCTAGGTGAGTGATCACACCATCGTGATTGTCTGGGTCATGAAGCTCTTTTTTGTACAGTTCTTCTGTGTATTCTTGCCACGTCTTCTTAGTATTTTCTGCTTCTGTTAGGTCCATACCATTTTTGTCCTTTATTGAGCCCATCTTTGCATGAAATATTCCCTTGGTATCTCTAATTTTCTTGAAGAGATCCCTAATCTTTCCCATTCTGTTGTTTTCCTCTATTTCTTTGCATTGATCACTGAGGAAAGCTTTCTTATCTCTCCTTGCTATTCTTTGGAACTCTGCATTCAGATGCTTATATCTTTCCTTTTCTCCTTTGCTTTTCACTTCCCTTCTTTTCACAGCTATTTGTAAGGCCTCTCCAGACAGCCATTTTGCTTTTTTGCATTTCTTTTCCATAGGGATTGTCTTGATCCTTGTCTCCTGTACAATGTCACAAACCTCCATCCATAGTTCATCAGGCATTCTATCAGATCTAGTCCCTTAAATCTATTTCTCACTTTCACTGTATAATAATAAGGGATTTGATTTAAGTCATACTTGAATGGTTTTTCCTGTGGTCATGTATGGATGTGAGAGTTGGACTGTGAAGAAGGCTGAGCACTGAAGAATTGATGCTTTTGAACTGTGGTGTTGGAGAAGACTCTTGAGAGTCCCTTGGATTGCAAGGAGATCCAACCAGTCCATTCTGAAGGAGATCAGCCCTGGGATTTCTTTGGAAGGAATGATGCTAAAGCTGAAATCCAGTACTTTGGCCACCTCATGTGAAGAGTTGACTCATTGGAAAAGACTCTGATGCTGGGAGGGATTGGGGGCAAGAGGAGAAGGGGAGGCCAGAGGATGAGATGGCTGGATGGCATCACTGACTCGATGGACATGAGTCTGAGCGAACTCCGGGAGTTGATGATGGACAGGGAGGCCTGGCGTACTGTGATTCATGGGATCGCAAAGAGTCGGACACGATTGAGCGACTGATCTGATCTGAATGGTCTAGTGGTTTTCCCCACTTTCTTCAACCTAAGTCTGAATTTGGCAATAAGGAGTTCATGATCTGAGCCACAGTCAGCTCCTGGTCTTGTTTTTGCTGACTGTATAGAGCTTCTCCATCTTTGGCCGCAAAGAATATAATCAATCTGATTTTGGTGTTGACCATCTGGTAATGTCCATGTGTAGAGCAACCCACTCCAGTACTCTTGCCTGGAAAATCCCATGGAGGAGCCTGGTAGGCTGCAGTCCATGGGGTTGTGAAGAGTTGGACATGACTGAGAGACTTCAGTTTCATTTTTCACTTTCATTTCTTGGAGATGGAAATGGCAACCCACTTCAGTATTCTTGCCTGGAGAATCCCAGGGATGGGGGAGCCTGGTGGGCTGCCGTCTCGGGCCGCACAGAGTTGGACTCAACTGAAACGACGCAGCAGCAGCAGCAGAGTCTTTTCTTGTGCTGTTGGAAGAGGGTGTTTGCTATGACCAGTGTGTTCTCTTGGCAAAACTCTATTAGCCTTTGCCCTGCTTCATTCTGTACTCCAAGGCCAAATTTGCCTGTTACTCCAGGTGTTCTTGACCTCCTACTTTTGCACTCCAGTCCCCTATAATGAAAATGACATCTTTTTTGAGTGTTAGTTCTAAAAGGTCTTGTAGGTCTTCATAGAACCATTCAACTTCAGCTTCTTCAGCGTTACTGGTTGGAGCATAGGCTTGGATTACCGTGATATTGAATGGTTTGCCTTAGAAACCGAACAGAGATCATTCTGTCGTTTTTGAGATTGCCTCCAAGTACTGCATTTCAGGCTCTTTTGTTGACTATGATGGCTACTCCATTTCTTCTAAGGGATCTTGCCCACAGTAGTAGAGATAATGGTCATCTGAGTTAAATTCACCCTAAAGCTCATCTAAAAAATACTAAAGGTTTACTATGTACCGTGGACAAAAATGTGAATATAAAACCATCTCTTGCTATGAACAAGGTCTAAAGAGGAGACAGGGAGACCAAAAATGATGAAGTTCCTAGGGCATGTAGTGAAGATAGAGCTCATCTTTCTCACAAATTGATTTTCTATAAACATGCTTTGTAAATCTCTATGTAACAAAAATGTGTATAATCACTGTTTATTTAGTGCCTGTTGCATGCAGACACTGTAATCATACATATCCTATCAAATCTTAATGGACTATGATTTTATACATAAATATTAATAAACTGGACTTCAGGGATGTTGAAATCACATGTCCAAGATATTAACTTCTAACAAATTGCAGAAATAGAATTTGAAACTGGATCTGACAGAAGAGTACCCCCTGGTCAACCGCCAACATGCTATAGCACTTCTTATGTACTTCTCATAAGAATAAAGTGGAGGTCTTCCTTAAAGTAATGTGCTATGTCTCAAGTATATGCTAGGTCTTTCACCATGGTATCTACCTCCACCGGCTAATTCCAATTCTTATTTCTGTAGCATCTAATCGTGGGGTAAGAGAGTCTGGAAAGATGACTGAAACTACATCAGTAAGAGTTATTCTCTATTCATCCAGACCATAGCTTAGATGTGGCCAGTCTAGTTAGGGTGGTGAAAGAGAAGATCATAATCCACGTGATGCAGTATAGAAGGCATCCTGACCCTGTCCACACCTCTGTGTCAGAGGAGATTTGGAATGTCACAGCATTAGTGTGTGTGATTTTCTATTTACATATCATTTCATTCATGAATGCTTGGAACATGATCTTTCAGTTCAGTTCAGTCACTCAGTTGTGTCCAAATCACTGTGACCCCATGGACTGCAGCACACCAGGCTTCCCTGTCCATCACCACTCCCAGAGCATGCTCAAACTCATGTCCATCGAGTTGGTGAATCGGTGAGATCCAACCATCTTATCCTCTGTCATGCCCTTCTCCTCGCCCTTAAATCTTTCCCAGAGTCAAGGTCTTTTCCAATGAGTCAGTTCTCTATATCAGGTGGCCAAAGTAAAGGAGTTTCAGCTTCAACATCAGTCCTTCCAATGAATATTCAGGACTGATTTCATTTAGGATACTGGTTAGAGCTCCTTGCTGTCCAAGGGACTCTCAAGAGTCTTCTCCAACACCACAGTGCAAAGGCATCAGTTCTTTGGCACTCAGCTTTCTTTATAGTCCAACTCTCACATCCATACATGACTACTGGAAAACCATAACTTTGACTAGATGGACTTTGTTGCCAATGTCTCTGCTTTTTAATATGCTGTCTAGGTTGCTCATAGCTTTTCTTCCAAGGAGCAAGCGTCTTTTATTTTCATGGCTGCAGTCACCATCTGCAGTGATTTTGGAGCCCTCCAAAATAAATTCTGCCACTGTTTACATTGTTTCCCCATCTATTTACCATGATGTGATGGGACCGGATACCATGATCTTAGTTTTCTGAATGTTGAGTTTTAAGCCAACTTTTTCACTCTCCTCGTTCACAGTCATTAAGAGGTTCTTTAGTTCTTCTTCACTTTCTTCCATAAGGGTGGTGTCATCTTCATATCTGGAGTTATTGATATTTCTCCCAACAGTCTTGATTCCAGCTTGTGCTTCATCTGGCCGAGCATTTCGCATGATGTACTCTGCATATAAGCTAAATAAGCAGGGTAACAATATACAGCCTTGATGTACTGCTTTCCCAATTTGAAACCCGTCTGTTGTTCCACATTTAGTTCTAACTGTTGCTTCTAATCTGCTGCATACAGATTTCTCAGGATGCAGGTAAGGTCATCTGTATTCCTATCTCTAAGAATTTTCTACAGTTTGTTGTGATCCACACAGTCAAAGGCTTTAGCATAGGAAATAAAACAGAAGTAGATGTTTTTCACAAGTTTTCTACAAGTTTCTAGATGTTTTTCTGCCAAGTAGATGTTGGCAATTTGAACTCTCTTTCCTCTGTCTTTTCTAAATCCAGCTGGAACACCTGGAAGTTCATGGTTCACATACTGTTGAAGTCTGCTTGAAGAATTTTAAGCGTTACTTTGCTGGCATGTGAGATGAGTGCAATTGTATGGTAGTTTGAACATTATTTGGCACTGCATTTATTTGGGATTGGAATGAAAACTGACCTTTTCCAGTCCTGTGCCCACTGCTGAATTTTCCAAATTTGCTGGCATATTGAGTGCAGCACTTTCACAGTATCACCTTTTAGGATTTGAAATAGCTCAACTGGAATTCCATCACCTCTACTAGTTTTGTTCATAGTGATGCTTCCTAAGGCCCACTTGACTTCACATTCCAGGATGTCTGGCTCTAGGTGAGTGATTACACCATCGTGTTTATTTGAGTCATGAAGATCTTTTTTATATAGTTCTTCTGTGTATTGTTGCCACTTCTTAATATCTTTTTCTTTTGTTAGGTCCATATCATTTCTGTCCTTTATTGTGCCCATCTTTGCATGAAATGTTCTCTTGGTCTCTCTAATTTTTTTGAAGAGATCTCTAGCCTTTCCCATTCTATTGCTTTCTTCTATTTCTTTGCACTGATCACTGAGGAAGGCATTCTCATCTCTCCTTGCTAGTCTTTGGAACTCTGAATTCAAATGCTATATCTTTCCTTTTCTGCTTTGCCTTTAGCTTCTCTTCTTTCCTCCGATATTTGTAAGACCTCCTCAGACAACCAGTTTGCCTTTTTGCTTTTTTCTTTTTTTGCTTGGGGATGGTCTGATCACTGCCTCCTGTACAATGTAACGAACCTCTGTCCATAGTTCTTCAGGCACTATGTTTATTAGATATAATCCCATTAAGCTATTTGTCACTTCCACTGTATGATCATAAGGGATTTTATATAGGTCATACCTGAATGGTCTAGTGGTTTTCCCTACTTTCTTCAATTTAAGTCTGAATTTGGCAACAAGGATTTCATGATCTGCACCAGAGTCAGCTCCTGGTCTTGTTTTTGCTGACTGTATAGAGCTTCTCCATCTTTGGCTACAAAGAATATAATCAATCTGATTTTGTTATTGACCATATGGTGATGTCCATGTTTAGAGTCTTCTCTTGTGTTGTTGGAAGAGGGTGTTTGCTATGACCTGTGCATTTTCCTGGCAAAACTCTGTTAGCCTTTGACCTGCTTCATTTTGTACTCCAAGCCCAACTTTGCTATTATTCCAGGTATCTCTTGACTTCCTACTTTTGTATTCCAGTTCCCTATAGTGAGAAGGACATATTTTTTGGGTGTTAATTCTAGAAGGTCTTGTAGGTCTTCATAGAAATGATCTCTAGCTACTCAAAAAATTAAAAAAAAAAAAAAAAAAAGACCACTCAAAAACTAAAGCAAAAATTCAGACATAAGCAAAAAGGAACACAATTCAGTTTCAGAGAAAATGTCACTTTCCACATCTGGAAAGAACAGAGGTAATGGTGGCCTAAGAACAAAGAAAGAATGATCTGGCAAAACGTTCTTAAATAAAATGAAGTTCTTGTTCCCAAAATATAGGAAGAGGAAAACCACTTCAGAGTGGGAAGTAGGGGAGAAACATGCTATCAGTAATTGAGAAAAAAAATTATTTTTGCTGAAAAATGACTCACTGACTACAAGGAAACAGTGAAAGATACTACTGAGAATAGCAAAACTTTTTGAGCATTTTCCATGTTCGCAGCTCTGTGGTGACTATGAACTTTAAAGACCTACTTTGGGGGAGGGGAAGAGAGGAATAGCATTATGATTGGTGGGTGATACAGGTTAGTCCAGAGCACCATGAGAACACTTGTCAACACTGCACTGTTTAGACAGGAAATAGAAGGAAAGGCTTCCCAGAAGAGGTTTCAGCTATTCTAAGGCTTGAACAACGTATGAAATTACCCATTCAAAGAAAGAGAGGAAGGATTTAGAGTTAAAAATGCAGAAGACATTTCAGGAGTTCCATGAACCATTCAATTAAAAACCAAATGAGAGATCTCAAGCCATTGTTTTCTGGCCAGTGACATTTAAGAAACAGTCTACAACGTCACCACATTGAGGCAAAATATTTGTGTGTCTCCCACTCAAACTGGCTCTCATTTGGTAGTGATAAGCCTCCAAAACAATGGATAGTGTAAGGAGTAGGAAAACCACTGACTTCAGAATCAGACCAATTTGGATTTAAATCCTTGTTCCACAACCCTTACCTGAGTGAACCTGGGAAAATGGTCTGACTTCCTTGAATCCTGACTGAGTCTTTGGCAGCTTCCTCATGGGTATATCATGAGAATTAAATGGTGTCCTATATGATTG
This sequence comes from Bos indicus, assembly GCF_029378745.1. Taxonomy (NCBI): domain Eukaryota; kingdom Metazoa; phylum Chordata; class Mammalia; order Artiodactyla; family Bovidae; genus Bos; species Bos indicus. The sequence goes on from NC_091767.1 coordinate 56,907,533, forward strand.
AGTATAATGCATTATGTAGATTCAGTGCTTAATAAATACTGATATTATAATTATTGCCAATACATATGAAAGAACATTAAACTTGGAATCTGGAGACATTAAATATGTGATGTTAGACAAAGTGCTAAGTCATTCAAACCCAAATTGCTCATTTATTAAAAAAAAAAAAATTCAGCTGTAAGATTGTTTTATAGTAGGAATCATATGTGGTAATACCTAAGAATGCACCTAGCACAGTATCTAGCATGTACAATAGCACTAATAAATTTTACTTAAATATGAGTCTGAAATACCTATGTTTAGAGACATAAAGTTGAATACAAAATGTGCTTTTGTGAATAATATTAGTAAATTACTACTTTTAGTGTTCTTCTGTGTTTGACATCTTTTAGATATTTTATATATACTTTCTCATTTGGTCCTAAATATCATCCTTTTATTTTCTTGAGAAGTAGAATTACTGCTCAAGTTCTCACAGAAATCTTTTGACCATTTGAACATCATCTTTAAAAGGCTTCATAATTTTCAAGGGTTCTTTGTTTCACTACATGGAAGGATCTAAAGATTAGCCCTCAAAAGTGGAGAAGAGTCCAGCTATGAAACAGTTCCAGAGAAATAACATCATCATCTACCAACACCAAAGGACTGTTGTACCTTTAAGGTGGGAGAGACATCACTAACCTCTTAGAACCCACACTGTAGTTCAAGGAAATAGATCATGTAAACAGATTCATATTCTTGATGTGGTGTGTACTAGAGATATATTGATAGTGCAGTTATTAGAGTTAAATGAATTCCAAGAAGATTAAAACTGCATCTGACTGAAGTGATAAAGGAAGCATTCCAGAAAAGAACAGGACCTGAGTGAGAGTTTGAAGAATATGAGGGCTCCTGATAGGCAGAGATGGGTGGGAGGTATTCTAACCTGAGAAAAACATATGGGCTAACAAGGGAAAAGAGAAAGCATTAAAACATTAAGAATATTCTGGGGATGATGGGAGGTAACTTTGGACTGAAATAAGGGAACATGGTGAACATCTGGGCTGAATAGGTGAATTAGAATCACATTTAAGGTGGCCTTGACTACTAGGTTTAATGATAACTATAACCAGACTTACAATAATCATAACTCCCATTTATTTTCACTCATCAAATATCAGGAGCGCTTATCACGTGGTGCTACTCATAAAGAACCCGCCTGCTAATGCAGGAGACATAAGAGACACAGGTTCAATCCCTGGGTTGGGAAGATCCCCTAGAGAAGGGCATGGCAACCCACTACAGTATTCATGCCTAGAGAATACCCATGGACAGAGGAGCCTGACAGACTACAATCCATAGGGTCACAAAGAGTTGGACACGACTGAAGTGACTTAGCACGCAAGCAAATATCAGGAAGAAGATCAGCAGTTAAATATTTAATTCCTCCAACCACTTTATGAAGTGTATATTACTACTAATTTTTAAGCAGGAGGAAACTGATGTTCAGGAAGGACTTACTATCCCAAAGTCAGAAACTAACCTGAGGCAGAGCTGGGACCGAGGTCCATATCGATCTGATTCTAAAGATATGTTCTTAATGATTACAGACACATTGCCTCTTGGAATATTCTAGTATTTGTCTTGTGAAGGAAAGGATTTTACTTAAAGTCTTTTATCTGAAGCCCTCCCTGCCAATTTCTGATTGTTAATTCTCAGTCCCCTTCTCCTTTGACCTATAAGCATTTACCAGAGTTGGCCACTCCTCTTCCTTGATAGACTTCTTAATTTGCCTTCCAGGACAAAATACTATCTTGGTTTTTCATGTTTTCACCTTCCCCACCTTCTCCTCAGCCTCCTACTGTTACAGTTCAGTTCAGTTCAGTTCAGTCGCTCAGTCCAGTTGCTCAGTCATGTCTAACTCTTTGCAACCCCATGGACTGCAGCAGGCCAGGCCTCCCTGTCCATCACCAACTCCCGGAATTTACTCAAACTCATGCCCATTGAGTCAGTGATGCCATCCAACCATCTCATCCTCTGTCATCCCTTTCTCCTCCTGCCTTCAATCTTTCCCATCAATAGGGTCTTTTCAAATGTGTCAGCTCTTGGCATGAAGTGGCCAAAGTATTGGAGTTTCGGCTTCAACATCAGTCCTTCCAATGAACATTCAGGACTGATCTCCTTTAAGATGGACTGGTTGGATCTCCTTGCAGTCCAAGGGACTCTCAAGAGTCTTCTCCAACACCACAGTTCAAAAGCATCAATTCTTCAGTGCTCAGCTTTCTTTATAGTCCAAATCTTACATCCATACATGACCACTGGAAAAACCATAGCCTTGACTAGATGGACCTTTGTTGGCAAAGTAATGTCTCTGCTTTTTAATAAGCTGTCTAGGTTGGTCATAACTTTCCTTCCAAGGAGTAAGCATCTTTTAATTTCATGGCTGCAATCACCATCTGCAGTGATTTTGGAGCCCAGAAAAATAAAGTCAGCCACTGTTTCCCCATCTATTTGCCATGAAGTGATGGGACCGGATGCCATGATCTTTGTTTTCTGAGCTTTGAGCCAACTTTTTCACTCTCCTCTTTCACTTTCATCAAGAGGCTCTCTTTAGTTCTTCTTCACTTTCTGCCATAAGGGTGGTGTCATCTGCGTATCTGAGGTTATTGATATTTCTCCCAGCAATCTTGATTCCAGCTTGTGCTTCATCCAGCCCAGCGTTTCTCCTACTATTAGAGTAATTCAGCATCTCATATCATTTCTTGTTCTCCATCAACACACACTTCAACGGGCGAGCTTATCCAATTTGACTGCCTTTCTCTATTTTCTATATGCTAATGACTCATAAAGTGATATCTCTAGCCCAGACCTTCCTCTAGAAGTCTAGACTCATCAAACTAATTTCCTTACTTCTTCATTTGGTTGTCTGAAACTGAAATTCTGGTCTTACCCTACACAAACCCTTTCCTTTGCATTCTTTGACAGTGATTCTGTCATTACCATTGTTTAGGTCAAAACTGTTGACATCATCTTTGGCTTCTCATTTTCTTTTACACACAACGATCTAGAACTTTGGATATGTTCAAAATAGCCAGAATCTGATCACTTCTGACTATTTTCTCTGCTATGACCCAAGTCTGAGTCACCATCACCTCCCACTTGGACATGCAAGCCTCCTTCCTCCCACGCTACTTCTCCTCTTCCTCTGTGATGGTCTATTTTCCACATAGTAACCATAATATTCCTTTCAAGTGTACATCAGGTCAGTCAATGGCCCTAAATAATAGCCCACCAATAATTCCCTTACTTGGTGGCTCATTGGTAAAGAACCTGCCTGTCAAAAGGAGGGATAATAGATGAAGGTACCATTGCTGGGTCGGGAAGATCCCTGGAGAAGGAAATGGCAGCTGCTCCAATATTCTTGTCTGAAAAATCTTATGAACAGAGGAACCTGGTGGGCTACAGTCCATAGGGTCACAAAGAATCAGGCTTGACTAAGCAACTTAGCACGCATGCACCCTTATTTCACTCAATATCTCCATAGTAGCACTGACCACCTTTGTGTGGTTTCCAATTTACTCTAGATGTTTCTCTGGCCTGGAGAGTCCTTTCCCAAATATCTGCTTGGCTAACTGTCACCTCTATCAAGACTCAGCTCAGAATACCTTCCCAAGGAAGTCTATGCTGATCATCCCATGATCATCCCTTAAAACTGCTGCTGCCCACAAGCACTCCTGATCTCACTTACCCTGATCTATTTCCCCCCACCCTTACAGGGGTTACAACCTTCTAACCATATCATAAAAATTACTTTTTTATTTATATCGTTATTGTTTGTTGCCTACTTCCCCTAGTAGAATGTAAGCTCCTTGAGGGGATTTTTTTCTGTTTTGTTCACACTTTCCAGTTCTCAAATTACTATATAGTGTCTGGTACAAAGAAGCATACAATAAGCATTTGTTTATACTGAGTGCTGAATAAATGAAATAAACAGATATGTAACACATGTTCTGTTCCCTTTGCTTGCTTTGTCTCCCTCTCTTTCTAGATAGATGTCTTCCAGCCAGGGAGTGGGGGTGGGGGTTGTCTGGGGGGGTTGTCAGTTCCTAGAGGGGACCCACGCATGGAGAAGCCCTTCAGGGCTGGGGTAGACCAGTCTCCCCCTCCACTCCAAAAGGAACAACAGAGCCCTGAGGCTCTAGGCTGTGGACAGTGTTCCAGGAGGCCAGTGCCACCTGGGCCCTGCTACTCTGGTGCTCACTAGGAATGAGGGCCTGGAACAATTCCCATCAGCTAGAGGGGCTGGGGAGCAAGCATGAGGCAGTTTACAGGTTAGGAAATATCTCACAGGGATGAAACTAGGGGTGCTGGTGGGGAAGAAGGGCTCTGCCGTAGAACTTGGCCTGGGAGACACTGAGAAGGGTGGTGCCCCAGGAAGTCAGCTTCATTAGTGATCAGCCCCTTCCTGGACTGCTCCAATCTTTTCTCCGAGCCTATTTTTTCACCCCTGATTGGGCTAAAGTTACCCCTACCTAACCAGGCTCACAGCAGCCACAGGGTCTTTGTGGCGCACAGATGAGAAGTCACCCTCTCCTTCCCCCTGGCCCCAGCAGCTCTCCATCAGGGCCTGGCACTCTGTGCAGCCTTGGTCCCATGCTTAGGCCTTCTGGAGTCACGTGCTGCCCTCACCTCCTGTCTTCTGTTCTCCTGGGACCACCAAAAGACACTGTGACTAGAAAACCAACCTGGGCCCTTCCCTAAACCCCACAGGGCAGGCATGAGCCTAGAAGGGTACTTTACATACCTTGGCCTCTGAAACTTGGCAGAGAGTGGGTGCTTAGCTAGTTGGGCAGCCTGGACCAGGCTTCCTAAGGGAGTCTGGAGGCTCCATGGAGGGTGGCTCTGGGGAGGGAGGAAGCAAAAACCAAAAACAAACACATAAACAAATAAACAAAACCTTTAAACTCTTAGATGAGAAAGACTATTTGATACCTCTTTCAATGGAATATTTATTTTTATCCTCCAAGTAAAGTAATTTATGTAAAGTAATATGTAAAGTAATTTACATATACTAAGAAGTGACTCCATCATGCCTGGACACTTTTTAAAACTTAGTAAGGGGGCAGATAAGTAAAGCAGATTGTCCTAGAGATGGAGGGCTTTCTACACTCAAACTTACACTGCAGGTGTATATCCAGCAAGTGATCAACAAATACTTGTGGAATGAAATAAATAACTACATTTCAGATTATAGTAGGCTTGAAGAATAGATAGCCAAGATTTGTCCTAGAAATAGGCATGGAGAAAAAGAATTGAAAATAATTAGGAAAAAGGAGGCTTTAACATCACAAAATAGCTATGATTCCCATATAACAAGATTTTTTTATACACATATTCACTGACAAAAGAGCAGGCTTAGAGGGATGAGTAGCCTACTTTCCTTATGCTTTAACTTGAATGGGCAAGAGGAAATATATAGAGAAAATTCTAAGAAGAAAAAAATCAGAAATGTTAAAGCTCAAACTTTCTCCAAGAAAATAAAACCAACTTAAAGTCAGATCACTAGGAGCAGTATCACCTGCTTAGTCATTCTAGTCCTGTCTGACTCTTTGTGACTATAGTCTGCAGGCCCCTCTATTCATGGAATTTTCCAGGCAAGAATATAAGTTGCCATTTCCTACTCCAGGGAATCTTCCCAACCCAGGGATCAAACCCATGTCTCTTATGTCTCCTTCATTAGCATTCTTTACCACTGTGCCATGTGGGAAACCCCCACTCTTTCAAATATATGTGAATGCTCACACACAGAACACAACACATAACACACCCTACCAATACTGTAACATGAAGTAGCCATCCAGTCTTAAAGAATAAATCCAAAAAATTGAATATAGTTACCCTTTCTTTTATATATCTGTATTATTATTTTCATGGGAAAGTTTTATAAGTCAGCACAGAGTCAATATTGAGAAGTCTGTCTATACTGATTAAAGTTTGCCCTCTAATGAAAAGCTCTGGCCCCTGTTAGACAAAACTCTCTTTACCATGTCCTGAGGTTCATCAGTAGATTTCTGAATGCAGTCTGCCTTGATGTAGATTGAATTTTTGTTTCAGAGCACCAAGTTGCTGGTCTATAAGTATGTAACAATATTTTCCTAAAATATTTGTTTGTGTATGTGTGTGTACATGTGTGCAATTACCAAATTTTTGTCTAATAAAGCAGGTCAAACTGATAGCTCATGATACTAGTCTCTTATTCACCATTAGATCAATTTTCTCTGCCTTCTTAGCAAAGTCCATATTAAAATAGCAAATAGCCCTCCTTTTTTTGATGTCACTTCTATGGCAGCAGACAATGAATTCTGTTATGTCTTGATATATCAACATTCACTAAAATCTTCTGGGTTGGATACAACTTTATTTTTATATAAAGCTTAAAAAGAGAAAACATTAAGCAGTGATATAACATATTTGTCATTTTTACAGCCTTACTCCCAACCCTTAAATGAGAAAGGTTACTTCTTCCTTAATGGATCCTTCAATGAAATGAAATATATTTATTTTTATATCTCTGTGACTTCACAGTGTGCTGATATAGAAGAAGTTTCCATAATACCACATATTTAAATTCTGAGTTTCTTCAGTGTCAATGAGGGAGAGACAAAGACTGACAAAAAAAAAAAAAAAAGCCCCTCATATGAAAAGAACCAATAAATAACTTGAAAAAAATGAGAAAAAAATTTAGGTTATAAAAGGTAAATGGATTTACATGTGGAAAATGGTACATTTAAAATATTCTCTACAAATTTCTTCCTTTATAAACAACGTTTCATCAATTCTTGACATCCCGTAATAATAACGAAATATCCTTCCACATTTTCATGTGTATTATTTCCTAAATGGTATAATAAAAGCTGTCAGTTACTCCCTCTGCATACTAACAAAAAAGTGCAATTCTTTGTTCTATGTGTGACTGCATTTGCACATTATAGAACTATGAAATATTTACAAAGGGAAGGTTAAATCAATACAGCTCTAAAATTTGTACTTCAGTCTTCAGAGATTTATTTCATCTTGATTTAATGAAGTGTGAGGAGTGAGAATGTTGACATACAGAAAAAAAATTTCAGTTTCCCCTTTATTGTACCTACAGAAAATATTGAAATAGGATTTGTTGTTACCTAAGCAGTAGCTAATTATTACTCATTTGATGCCTCAACCATCATTTGAGAAATCTCATGGTGAAAAATAGACACCAACTATTGAAGAGAAAAATGTGAGGCATATTATTGTAAAGAAATACTGTACCTTTATATAACTTAGCTTATCACAACTATTTTGTATTTTATATTTAAAATTCTACTTAATTTTTATAGTACAAAGATTAGTCCAGGTATGTAAAACCAGAATTGTATCAGTTATTTATAACACAATATGCTTATTATATTCTTTAGATATAATGTGCTTGCTTTTCATATACTGATTATTTATGCTTACATATCTTATTAGTATATATGAGAGCTATGGATATAAATCCCCCTATAGCAGTATAAGACTACTCTCAATAAACAGAACAGAAACATTTCCTTTTATTTGTAGAAACAGCCAATCTCACAGTTCTAGTGAGAGCTTTAATGAGGATATATAAAAATTGGAGGAGAGAAGCAAAGAGCTTTGTATAATATATTTTTTAATAAACAAGTGAAAGATACTCAGAATAAATAATAAGCATTTATAAAAAGACATGGGACACAGATACAGAGAACAAACTTGTGAAAACCAATCGGGAAGAGGAATGGAGGAGGGGCAAGAAAGAGTAGGGGATAAAGAGGTATAAACTGTTCTGCATACAGTAAGTAAGCTACAAGACATATTGTACAACACAAGGAACATAGCCTATATTTTAAAATAACTATGAATGGAGTATAACCTTTAAAAACTGTGAATCACAATATGCTGTACACCTGTAACTTATATAAAACTGTGCATCAATTATATCTCAATAAATAATGTTCAAAAGAGCTGAGAATAACAATATCATAATAATAAGAGCAAAAAAGGCATAAGATACATAAAGATGAAATGTAGTTTGCTTCTTTTATAGAATTGATCCATTCAAGTTCACGTTGTTACATATTATATATTTTCTATTACATCATATAAACTAGAAAACTTTTGAACCAGTGAAAAAATTAGAAGACCAGACTGTCAGAAATGCTAGCCATAGATGCTGCTGCTGCTAAGTCGCTTCAGTCGTATCCGACTCTGTGCGAGCCCGTAGACAGCAGCCCATCAGGCTCCACCGTCCCCGGGATTCTCCAGGCAGGAACACTGGAGCGGGTTGCCATTTCCTTCTCCAATGCATGAAAGTGAAAAGTGAAACTGAAGTCGCTCAGTCGTGTCCGACTCTTAGCGACCCCATGGACTGCAGCCCACCAGGCTTCTCCGTCCATGGGATTTTCCAGGCAAGAGTACTGGAGTGGGGTGCCATTGCCTTCTCGGAGCCATAGATGCTATGGCTATTTAAAAGATATTTAAAAGATCCAAGGTCTGTAAACTCTTGATGTAAAGGAGATCATACGGGAAAGAATAAAATTTTGGTAAACCAACAATTCTACTTCTGACAATGATTTCCTCTGTGACCTCTAAGGTAAGTCTCCTTATCTCCCTGAACCCCAGTTAGAGTCCTATGAAAGATAAATAAACCTGATTTCCTGCTTACCTCACATAACTATTTCAAAGATCCAAAGATATTATAAAGTAGTTTGAAGTCGGCTTCATAATTCTGAGGGGAGATAAAAATCGGTTTCACCTCCATATTATGCATCACTGAAGTTTCTATTAAAACAACTCAGAAGTCATTAAAAGCTATTTATTGATCACAGATTCCCCAGCACACACCTGTTAGAAGACTGATGACCAGAGTCCCTTTGTGTGTGCAGTAGTGAAAAGAGGAAGTGGAAATTAAATTCAAAAAGTGAAGCAAACAAATTTCATTGCAGTAAACTAAACATAATTTTTTAATATCCATATACAGCTAGAAATGCTTATCTCATATTTTATTATATTTCACATGGGTCTCTTAATTAAGTAATAATGTTATTACGTGTCTGGGCCAACGTTCCCCAGAAAATGGAACAATAGAAATAGCTTTAAGTGTTAATGTGTAATTAGAGACTGCAGTACCAGGGAGCAGAAGAAAAGACACAAAGAGTGTGAAGCAGGAGTGAAGAGGGGAAAATTAAGAGAATGTGTTATCAGGTGGCTGCCGACAAATGCAATCAATTGCTTGATTTCCTGAGGGCTTCCTCTGAGAGAATATATGTATAGACTAAATCTCAGGACCATTGTTTGAGCACACAGATAATGAGGAAAAGGAAAAGGGAAGTAATTTCCTACTAACTTCCATCAAAGTTTTCACTATACTAGGTATTAACTCTTGCTGCCTCTCAGAAGTAACTGTCCATGTTTAATAAACAGGAAAGCCCTGAGGCAGAGGTGAGAGACTATATGACCTGAAATTCAGTTCAGTTCAGTCGCTCAGTCATGTCCAACTCTTTGTGACCCTATTGACTGAAGCAGGCCAGGCTTTCCTATCCATCACCAACTCCTGGAGCTTACTCAAACTCATGCCCATCAAGTCAGTGATGTCTTCCAACCATCTCATCCTCTGTCGTCCCCTCTCCTCCCGCCTTTAATCCTTCCCAGCATCAGGGTCTTTTCAAATGAGTTAGATCTTCACATCAGGTGGCCAAAGTATTGAAGTTTTAGCTTCAGCATCAGTCCTTCCAATGAATATTCAGGACTGATTTCCTTTAGGATGGACTGATTAGATTTTCTTGCAGTCCAGGGGCTCGCAAGAGTCTTCTCCAACACCACAGTTCAAAAGCAGCAATTCTTCAGCACTCAGCTTTCTTTATAGTCTAACTCTCACATCCATACATAACTACTGGAAAACCATAGCTTTGACTAGATGGACATTTGTTGGAAAAGTAATGTCTCTGCTTTTTAATATGCTGTCTAGGTTGATCTAACTTTTCTTCCAAGGAGCAAGCATCTTTTAATTTCATGGCTGTAGTCACCATCAGCAGAGATTTTGGAGCCCCCCAAAATAAATTCTCTCACTGTTTCTATTGTTTCTCCATCTATTTGCAATAAAGTGATGGGACCAGATGCCATGATCTTAGTTTTCTGAATGTTGAGCTTAGAGGATCTTCAGTTCTTCTTCACATGCTTCCATAAGTGAGGTGTCATCTGAATATCTAAAGTTATTGATATTTTTCCAGACAATCTTGATTCCAGCTTCTGCTTCATACAGTCCAGCAACTCATGATGTACTCTGCATATAAGTTAAATCAGGGCGACAGTATACAGCCTTGACGTATTCCTTTCCCAATTTGGAACCAGTCTGTTGTTCCATGTCAAGTTCTCACTGTTGCATCCTGACCTGCATACAGATTTCCCAGGAGGCAGGTCAGGTGGTATGGTATTCCCATCTCTTTCAGAATTTTCCACAGTTTGTTGTGATCCACACAGTCAAAGGCTTTGGCATAGTCAATAAAGCAGATGTTTTTCTGGAACTCTCTTGCTTTTTCGATGATCCAGCAAACGTTGGCAATTTGATTTCTGGTTCCCTCGCCTTTTCTAAACCTACCTTGAACATCAGGAAGTTCATGGTTCACATACTGTTGAAGCCTGGCTTGGAGAATGTTGAGCATTACTTTGCTAATGTGTGAGATGAGTGCAATTGTGCGGTAGTTTGAGCATTCTTTGGCATTGCCTTTCTTTGGGATTGGAATGAAAACTGACCTTTTCCAGTCCTGTGCCCACTGCTGTTTTCCAAATTTGCTGACATATGGAGTGCAGCACTTTCACAGCATCATCTTTTAGGATTTGAAATAGCTCAACTGGAATTCCACCACCTCCACTAGCTTTGTTTGTAGTAATGCTTCCTAAGGTCTACTTGACTTCACATTCCAGTATGTCTGGCTCTAGGTGAGTGATCACACCATCATGATTATCTGTGTCTTGAAGGCCTTTTTTTGTATAGATCTTCTCTGTATTCTTCTGACTTTGTCTTAATATCTTGTGCTTCTGTTAGGTCCCTACCATTTCTGTCCTTTATTGAGCCCATCTTTGCATGAAATGTTCCCTTGGTATCTCTAATTTTCTTGAAGAGATCTCTAGTCTTTCCCATTCTGTTGTTTTCCTCTGTTTCTTTGCATTGATTGCTGAGGAAGGCTTTCTTATCTCTCCTTGCTATTCTTTGGAACTCTGCATTCAAATGGTATATCTTTCCCTTTTCTTCTTTTCACAGCTATTTGTAAGGCCTCCTCAGACAACAATTGCCTTTTGCATTTCTTTTTCTTGGGGATGGTCTGATCCCTGCCTCCTGTACAATGCCACAAACCTCTGTCCATAGTTCTTCAGGCACTCTGTCTATTAGATATAATCCCTTGAATATATTTGTCAGCTTGGGAAGATCCCCTAGAGAAGGAAATGGCAATCCACTCCAGCAGTCTTGCCTAGAAAATCCCATGGACTGAGGAGCCTGATAGGCCACAGTCCATAGGGTCGCAAAGAGTCGGATACGACTGAGCGACTTCACTTTCCACTGTATAATCGTAAGGGATTTGATTTAGGTCATACCTGAGTGGTCTAGTGGTTTTCCTACTTTCTTCAATTTCAGTCTGAATTTGGCAATAAGGAATTCATGATCTGAGCCACAGTCAGCTCCCGGTCTTATTTTGGCTGACTGTATAGAGCTTCTCCATCTTTGGGTAATATAATCAATCTGATTTCAGTGTCAACCATCTGGTGATGTCCATGTGTAGAGTCTTCTCTTGTGCTGTTGGAAGAGGGTGTTTGCTATGACCAGTGCGTTTTCCTGGCAAAACTGTTAGCCTTTGACCTGCTTCATTTTGTACTCCAAAGCCAAATTTGCCTGTTACTCCAGTTATTTCTTGGCTTCCTACTTTTGCATTCCAGTCCTCTATAATGAAAAGGACATCTTTTTTGGGTGTTAGTTCTAGAAGCTCTTTTAGGTCTTCATAGAACCATTCAACTTGTGCTTCTTCAGCATTACTTGTTGTGGCATAGACTTGGATTATTTGGTATTGAATGGATAGCCTTGGAAACAAATAGAGATCATTCTCTTGTTTTTTAGATACATTCAAGTACTGGTTTTCAAACTCTTTTGTTGACTATGATGGCTACTCCATTTCTTCTAAGGGATTCTTGCCCACAGTAGTAGATATAATGGTTATCTGAGTTAAATTCCCGCATTCCAGTCCATTTTAGTAGTTTGCTGATTCCTAAATTGTTGATGTTCACTCTTGCCATCTCTTGTTTGACCACTTCCAATTTGCCTTGATTCATGTACCTAACATTCCAGATTCCTATGCAATATTTCTCTTTACAGCATTGGAGTTTACTTCCATCACCAGTCACATCCACAACTGGGCATTGCTTTTACTTTGGCTCTGTCTCTTCATTGTTTCTAGAGTTAGTTCTCCACTGATCTCCAGTAGCATATTGGACACCTACCAACCTGCGGAGTTCATCTTTCAGTGTCCTATCTTTTTGCCTTTTCATACAGTCCATGGGGTTCTCATGGCAACAATACTGAAGTTGTTTGTCATCCCCTTCTCCAGTGGACCACATTTTGTCAGAACTCTCCCCCACGGCCCTTCCATCTTGGATAGCCCTACATGGCATGGCTCATAGTTTCATTGAGTTAGACAAGGCTGTGTTCCATGTGATCAGATAGGTTAGTTTTCTGTGATTGTGGTTTTCATTCTGTCTGCCATCTGATGGAGAAGGATAAGAGGCTTATGGAAGCTTGCAGATGGGAGAGACTGAGGGGGAAATCTGGGTCTTGTTTTGATGGGCAGGGCCATGCTCAGTAAATCTTTAAACCAATTTTCTGTTGATGGGAGGGGCTGTATTCCCTCCCTGTGTTATCTGACCTGAGGCCAAACTATGGTGGAGGTAATGAAGATAATGACAACTCCTTCAAAAGGTTCCATGCAAGCACTGCTGCACTCAGTGCCCCAAACCCTGCAACAGGCCACTGCTACCCACACCTCCCCCAGAGACTGCTGGACACTCACAGGCAAGTCTAGGTCAGTCTCTTGTGGGGTCACTGCTCCTTTCTCCTGGGTCCTGGTGCACATAAGGTTTTGTTTGTGCCCTCCAAGAGTCTGTTTCCCCAGTTCTGTGTAAGTTCTGGCGGCTCTATGGTGGGGTTAATGGCGACCTCCTCCAAGAGGGCTTATGCCATTCCCAGGTCTACTGTACCCAGAGCCCCTGCCCCTGTAGCAGTCCATTGCTGACCTGTACCCAGAGGAGACACTCAAACACAATTCTGTCTCAGCCTCTGTGGATCTCTGTGTCCTGGTGGATCTGTGGTTTATTTGAGCCCTTTGAGCATCTCTGGCGGGTATGGAATTTGATTCTAAATGATTTCATGATTTCGCCCCTCCTACCATCTTGCTGGGGCTTTTCCTTTGCCCTTGGACGTGGGATATCTCCCCAAAGTTGCTCCATTACAACGAAGCCACCTCTCCAGTGCCTACCATCTTGCTGGGGCTTCTCTGCCCTTGGACGTGGGGTATCTCCTCAAAGTCATTCCAGCACTGTTCAACTGCTGTTCCAGCTTAAGATTAAATAGTGTTAAGTCACACCCCTGTGAAGTTCCTCAGAGCCCTAGCAGCAGCTGATCCAAGGACTGCTGAAGCTGAGGGGATCAGAAATGGAGCATAAGAAATGACTGGAATCCCACAGATAGAGTACTTACTACAGTCCAGTTTTATTCTTATAAACACCTTACTAACTTTATCCTGCTAACATTCTTGTGCTGCCAGTATGTTCCAAAATGATGACTGAGCTAAAAATTCAGCCTGTTTATGCTGAACAACATTGCTTATGCCATGTTGCAACCAAATTAAGCACACTTTAGAGACAGGCATCACTAAAGGACACAGGCCTATGTATTGGACATGGTGGGAAATACTATGATAGCTCTTATCATTCCACTAATAATCCCCAATCTCTGGCCAATGTAAAAAAAAAATATTATAATCTTGGTGTTTTCCTCCTATAAATGATACTAATTACTCAGCACTCTTGAACTAAGACTTGCACACTGCTGAGCGCCCGTTAAGTTGCTTTGTTTGTTATTTCAAAGAAAGTCAAGAGGGAGGCATTTGAAATTATCATGTGAATGAGGAAGTTGTATACTTTAGTTGCATACAATGGCTAAGCAGCCTTAGAAATAAGTGTCCCTCCCTTTCCAAACTATTGCCAATTTGGGCAAGACTAGTTTCTTCCTTATCTCTCCTTTCCAATATAGTTTGTCATTTAGTGATGTTGGGGAGAAAGAAGGTGATTTTTATTAGCTGACTCATTTATCTTAAGATGGTAAGCCTTGTCAATAATTAGGAATCATATATTTTTCTGGCCAATTTAGGCTAATCAGTTAAAAGTGATTTCTGATCCACAGAATAATATAACTAAAAAACAAAGCCAAAAATTATTGTATGCACCTTGCATATAAATGACCCATGCTATATATAGTAAACTAACTGTTTTTAAAATATGATAAACATAAAAAGTAAGGGCAAGCAGTCGAGTTGAATTAAAAGACAGAAATTCTCAACAAACAGAATATATAAACAATAAACAAATAAAATATTTAAAACTAAAAAGTAATAAACCCCACCAAAACACACACACACACACACACACACCATACTGGATAGGCTAAACAGCAGGAATGGGAAAAGAGAAGTACAGGAAAGGGAAGAAAAAATACAATGCAAGTACTTAAATTGTAGGCTTAAATCCAAACATGTCACTAATTACATTAAATGCAAATGGTCAAATGCACTAAACAATAGACATTCTCAGAATTAATAAAAGACATGAAACAACTAAGTCCTGCCTGTGAGAATCTCATTTCAATTTAATAATATAAGGAAGTAAAAAGTAAAAGGATGGGAAAAGATACATAACACACCAATGAAAAGAAATCTGCCTTCTACAAAAACTAACTCAAGATTGATCAAATGTTTAAAATGTTAAATGATAAAACTTTTAGAAGAAAAGTTTTGTTATCCAGGACTAAGCAAATAGTTCTTAGATATAACAACAAAGCATGATCCATAAATGAAAACATTGATAAACTGATCTTCATCAAAATTAAAAACCTTTGCTCTATGAAAGATACTGCTAAAAGAATGTAAAGAAAAGCTTCATAGTGGATAAAATCAATTATAAATCACTTGGATCCTGAATCTCAAAACTAAATAATTAGAAAACAAACAACCCAGTTCAAAATTGGCAAAAGACTTGAAGAGATAATTCACCAAAGAAGATATACACATGGCAAATAAGCTTACCTAACAGTGTTCAAAATCATTAGTCATTAGAAAAATTCAAATTATATAAAACAATGACATGGTATTACTATGCTTCATCAGAAGGACTAAAATTAAAATTACTGAGAACACTAAGTGCTGCTGAGGAAGCAGAACAACTGGAACTCACATACACAGCAATGACAGCAACACAAATGGCAAAATTCCCTTATAAATTAAATATACATCTACCATATGACCACCCAGCTATCCCATTCCTAGGTATTCTAGGGAATTTAAAACTTATGTTCACACACACACACACACACATGTTTATGGCAGCATTATTCATAACTGCCAACAATTAGAAATAACTCAAAATGCTCTTTGATAAATGAATGGATAAGCAACCTGTGATACATTTATATAATGGGAACTAATCATCAAGAAAAAGGACAATCCATTGATACACACAACAATTTAGGTAAATCTCAAATCATTATGCTGAATGTAAGACATCACTTTCAAAATATAACATGCTGTATGTTTCCAGTTACAAAACATTTGCAAAAAGACAAAACTGTGGTGACAGAAAACATGTTAGCAGTTGCTGGGGGTTAGGGATGGGGGATGGCATGACTATAAATTGTTAGCAAACTGGAAGTTTTAGTGATGATTGAACTATCTGATTTCTGATTGTGATGAGGGTAATAAAGATGCATATGTTAAAATTTCTAGAACTGCCCACCAAAAAGCAAATGTTATCTATTTTTATTTTTTAATTATTATTTTTTAAATTTAAATACATATGTAGGAAGCCACAGGAGTAAATTAACCTTGCTCTGCAGAGGGAGATGCCCCCAACAAAATTAATCATCAGCTTTTACATGTCCTTTCTCAAGCAACTTCAGATAATCTTGAGAAAGAACTGTAAGAAATGGCTTTACATTATATTTCTCCCCAAATCCCCTAGATCTTTTGTGAATAATATTTTCTAGGCTAGTAAACTTTTGGAATATAAGCTATAACCCATGTATCAAGTTATTGTGTGTTTCAGATTATTTATTTCAAATAAGTTGTTATATAGCATTTAAGAGCATTTGTAAGGCAAACTTAAGGGTAAACTAATCTGCTGGAAAACTAATAACTACTCAAGGTGTTTCCTTTTCCCTGTTTCAAAAGAAATGTGTGTGAAAATGCTATATACCTTCAAACAATTTGGTCAACCTCAATCAAAATTACACTGCTTTTGTCTAAGGATGACTTCAAACATCACAGAGAAGAATAATTCAATGTGACACATTAAAAAAAATTATATCCTATCTTCTTACAATTGCAACTTATTAATATCCAATGTGATTTCTAGATGAAGTTCATGATGATGACACGTTGGATAGTAATGGTTTTTGGAGACAACAAAGGCAGCATTTTTCATAACTATGACCTGGAAGTGAGAGACTTTAAATTCTATTAACAATTTCTTGAGACAAAACCTCCCCATTGTGAAGTCCAGAGAAAGGCATACATCTGTTATTAATATATTATCTTAATGTTCCTACCATCTGCCTAAATAAAAACCAGGACTGGGAGATATTAAAATAAGTGTCATTTCAGAGAGAGGTAAATTAGGAGGTTAAAACTCCTTAGCACTTTTCAATAACTAAATTCAATAAAATTTGCTAACTAGCATAGAGAATCTTTTCTTTTATTCATTGCTGTATTTCAAGTTTCTTACTGCAATTTCTGGGTAGAGGACCAAGTTTCTGAAAGCCACTGGCATAAATATGAAATAAGTCACATGTGCAATAAGTCACATGGCAACCTGCACTGTGCTAGTCAGTAGTGTCCTTGGTATTTGACCCAGTGTGAGCAAAGAACCATCCAGTGAACAGCACTTTTCATAACACTTTTGCAGCTGTGGACATTAGTCTCACCTGTCATAGGTAAAAGGAGACCAAAGTTTACATGTAATGGCCTAAGTTCCATTTTTGCATTTCCAAAATTCCAAAATAGGTTAGTTTGGTTTTGTTCTGTTCAATATTTTGTTCTGGGAATGCATGTCTCTTCCTTCTGGGCTTGATCACCCAGAAATAGTTCTAGCTGTTATCATCCACCTGCAACGCTGTCTTTGTCTGCCTCAGACCTTAGGGCATAAGCTTATATCCCATAGGCATGACTATAAGTGCACCATGGGAGGCTTACGCAGCTGCTCATCACCTCTGGCAAAATTTTAGGCCTCTGTCATTATCTTTGTCCTCCAATTTCATGTTCAAAATGGGACATAGAAAGAATGAGAACAAACCAGAAACTAGCTTCACAATGGAGCAAACGAAGACCTCAAATGCTAAGGCAGACAGGGTTTCTCCACCTTAGCATTGATGAGATTTTCAAGTTTTGTTGTGGGCAATACTGTTCTTTGTATTGTGGGATGTTTAGCAACACCCCAAGTTCTACCCAGTAGATGTCATTAAAAAACTCCAGTTATGACAAGCAAAAATTTCTCCAGACATTGACAAATATCCCCTGGGAGGTAAATCATCCTTTGTTGAGAACAACTGATTTTTTTTTAATTAGAGGGTAATTACTTTACAATATTGTAAAGTAATGTAATAGTCTCTGCCATACATCAACATGAATTGGCCATAGGTATACATGTGACCCCTCCCTCCTGTACCCTCCTCCCACCTCCCTCCCCACCTCATCCCTCCAGGTTTTCACAGAGCACCAGCTTTGTGTTCCTTGCATCATATATCAAACACCCACTGGCTATCTATTTTACATATGGTAATGCAGCCATGAAATTAAAAGATGCTTACTCCTTGGGAGAAAAGTTATGACCAACCTAGATAGCATTTCAAAAGCAGAGATGTTACTTTGCCAACAAAGGTCCATCTAGTCAAGGCTACGGTTTTTCCAAATTTGGAAAACTCAGCAGTGGCCACAGGACTGGAAAAGGTCAGTTTTCATTCCAATTCCAAAGAAAGGCAATGCCAAAGAGTGCCCAAACTACCGCACAATTGCACTCATCTCACACGCTAGTAAAGTAATGCTTAAAATTCTCCAAGCCAGGCTTCAGTAATATGTGAACTGTGAACTTCCAGATGTTCAAGCTGGTTTTAGAAAAGGCAGAGGAACCAGAGATCAAATTGCCAACATCCGCTGGATCATGGAAAAAGCAAGAGAGTTCCAGAAAAACATCTATTTCTGCTTTATAGACTATGCCAAAGCCTTTGTCTGTGTGGATCACAATAAACTGTGGAAAATTCTGAAAGAGATGGGAATACCAGACCACCTGACCTGCCTCTTGAGAGGTTTGTATGCAGGTCAGGAAGCAAGAGTTAGAACTGGACATGGAACAACAGACTGGTTCTAAATAGGAAAAGGAGTATGTCAAGACTGTATATTGTCACCCTGCTTATTTAACTTACATGCAGAGTACATCATGAGAAATGCTGGGCTGGAAGAAGCACAAGGTGGAATCAAGATTGCTGGGAGAAATATTAATAACCTCAGATATGCAGATGACACCACCCTTATGGCAGAAAGTGAAGAGGAACTCAAAAGCCTCTTGATGAAAGTGAAAGTGGAGAGTGAAAAAGTTGGCTTAAAGCTCAACATTCAGAAAACCAAGATCATGGCATCTGGTCCCATCATTTCATGGGAAATAGATGGGGAAATAGTGGAAACAGTGTCAGACTTTATTTTTTGGGCTCCAAAATCACTGCAGATGGTGACTGCAGCCATGAAATTAAAACACGCTTACTCCTTGGAAGAAAAGTTATGACCAACCTAGATAGCATATTGAAAAGCAGAGACATTACTTTGCCAACAAAGGTCCATCTAGTCAAGGCTATGGTTTTTCCTGTGGTCATGTATGGATGTGAGAGTTGGACTGTGAAGAGGGCTGAGCGCCAAAGAATTGATGCTTTTGAACCATGGTGTTGGAGAAGACTCTTGAGAGTCCCTTGGACTGCAGAGAGATCCAACCAGTCCATTCTGAAGGAGATCAGCCCTGGGATTGCTTTGGAAGGAATGATGCTAAAGCTGAAACTCCAGTACTTTGGCCACCTCATGCGAAGAGTTGACTCATTGGAAAAGACTCTGATGCTGGGAGGGATCGGGGGCAGGAGGAGAAGGGGATGACAGAGGATGAGATGACTGGATGGCATCACTGACTCAATGGATGTGAGTCTGGGTGAACTCTGGGAGTTGGTGATGGACAGGGAGGCCTGGCATGCTGTGATTCATGGGGTTGCAAAGAGTCAGACATGACTGAGTGACTGAACTGAACTGAACTGAATGTATATGTTTCAATGCTATTCTCTCAAATCATCCCACCCTTTCCTTCCCCAACTATATCCAAAAGCCTATTCTTTATGTATGTGTCTCCTTTGCTGCTCTGGAAATAGGATCATCAGTACTATCTTTCTAGATTCCATATATATGCATTAATATATGTTATTTGTTTTTCACTTCTGTCTTTCTTCAGTCTGTATAATAGACTCTAGATTCATCCACTTCATTAGAACTGACTCAAATGTGTTTTGTTTTTTTATACTGAGTAATAATCCATCTTGAGTGTCTCTTGGACAGGAAAGAGATCAAACCAGATCAATCCTAAAGGAAATCTAGCCTAACTACTCACTGGAAGGACTGCTGCTGAAGCTCCAATACTTTGGTCACCTGATGTGAACAGCTGATTCATTATAAAAGACCCTGATACTAGGAAAGATTGAAGACAGAAGGAGGGCTACAGAGGATGAGATGGTTGAATGGCATAACCAATTCTATGGACGTGAACTTGGGCAAACTCCAGGAGATGGTGAGGAGGCCCGGTGTGCTGCAGTCCATGGGGTCACAAAGAGTCAGACATGACATGGTGACTAAACAACAACAACAATATGTACCACAACTTCCTTATCCATTCATTTGTTGGTGGACATCTAGATTGCTTTTATCCTAGCTATTGCAAATAGTGCTTCAGTGAGTATTGGGGTACATGTGCCTTTTTCAGTTATGGTTTCATCAGGGTATATGCCCAGTAGTGGGATTTCTGGGTCCTATGGTAGTTTTATCTCTAGTTTTTTAAGGAATCACCATACCGTTCTCCATAGAGAACTGTATCAATTTGTATTTTCAAGAACAGTGTAGGAGGGTTCCCTTTTCTCCACATCCTCTCCAGCATTTATTGTTTGTAGACTTTTTGATGATGGCCAATCTGACCAGTGTAAGATGATCTCTCATTGTAGTTTTGATTTGCGTTTCTCAAATAATGAGTAATGTTGAACATCTTTTCATGAGTTTATTAGCCATCTGTATGTCTTCTTTGGAGAAATGTCTGCTTAAGTCTTCTGTCCACTTTTTGATTGCTTTTCTGGCATTAAGCTGCATGAGCCACTTGTATACTTTGGAGAATAATTCTTTATCAGTTGTTTTATTTGCTATTATTTTCTTCCATTCTGAGGGTTGTCTTTTCACCTTGCTTATAGTTTCCTTCATTGTGCCAAAGCTTTTAAGTTTTATTATGTCCCATTTGTTTATTTTTGTTTTTATGTCCATTACTCTGGGAGGTGGGTCATAGAGGATCTTGCTGTGATTTATGACAGAGTTTTTTGCCCATGTTTTCCTCCAAGAATTTTATAGTTTCTGGTCTTATGTTTAGGTCTTTAGTCCTTTTGAGTTTATATTTTTGTATGGTGTTAGAAAGTGTTCTAATTTCATTCTTTTACATGGAGTTGACCAGTTTACCCAGGAGCACTTGCCAAAGAGACTGTTTTTTTTTTTTCCTCCAATGTATATTTTTGCCTTCTTTGTCATGGATAGGATGCCCATAGGTACATGATTTATCTCTAAGCTTTCTATCTTGTTCCATTGGTCTATATTTTTGTGTTTGTGCCAGTACCATACTGTCTTGATGACTGTAGCTTTGTAATACAGTCTGAAGTCAAGAAGGTTGATTCTTCCAGATCTTCTTTCTTAAGACTGCTCTGGCTGTTAGGGGTCTTCTGTGTTTCCATACAACTTGTGAAATTATTTGGAGAACCACTGATTTGAAGTCTCTTCTATCACCTGATACATTGCATGGCCTGTAGCAGACAATCAATGTATGAAAATCATGACAGGAATGAGGGATAGATGGATAGGTGAAAAAGAAGAAAAGGGAAGAAGGAGAGAAAGAGCGAGGGAACTTGGGAAAAAAGGATTCCATTATATTTACTAATATTCACTAGCAGATAATTTCCAGTATAAACTGAGAGACTATTATTTAATACTCACTATAAACTAAACAGGAAAATCACTCCTTAATTCAAACCCAAATTCTGTAACTTTTACAGGTTATCTTAGAAAGCATGCAAATAAAACATCAACCACAGGCTTGAAAAATAACTGTCCCTTGGAGTGCAGTGGTTATGGATCTGATCTTCTTAAGTATATTATGGATTTGTACAAAAGAATAAACAATGATATTGACAAACATTGCTCATTTTGCTAAGATAAAATTATAATTGAATTGATAAGTAATGGCCTTTTAAATCATAAGAGTAAAGCTCAAATGGCTTTGTGAATGAACCTCAAGGCAGAATTTCTCTGCATTTGTCATATTATTATTGATACACTGTCATACTGATATTAATACTCCTGTATGAGGCTACATCAATAAACTATTAACAAAGTTTTTGTAATTTCTGCTCCTATGAGAATTTTTTAGAAATATAATAAAAAGGAATAGCTCTGTGCTAATAAAATAAATCTATACCATATTGCATTCATCTATTTAACAAATATTTATTGAGAGCCAACTTAGGAATTCTGATGCAATATTATATTTTTTCTTGAAATATATCCATAGTAATAAAAACCTAAATATATGTGGCAGCAAATTTGGAAAACAAAGCAGTGGCCACAAGACTGGAAAAGGTCAGTTTTCATTCCAATCCCAAAGAAAGGCAATGTCAAAGCCTGCTCAAACTACCGCACAATTGCACTCATCTCACACCCGAGTAAAGTAATGCTCAAAATCCTCCAAGCCAGGCTTCAGCAATATGCGAACCGTGAACTTCCAGATGTTCAAGCTGGTTTTAGAAAAGGCAGAGGAACCAGAGATCAAATTGCCAATATCCGCTGGATCATGGAAAAAGCAAGAGAGTTCCAGAAAAACATCTATTTCTGCTGTATTGACTATGCCAAAGCCTTTATCTGTGTGGACCACAATAAACTGTGGAAAATTCTGAAAGAGATGGGAATACCAGACCACCTGACCTGCCTCTTGAGAGGTTTGTATGCAGGTCAGGAAACAACAGTTAGAACTGGACATGGAACAACAGACTGGTTCCAAATAGGAAAAGCAGTATATCAAGGCTGTATACTGTCACCCTGCTTATTTAACTTACATGCAGAGTACATCATGAGAAACGCTGGGCTGGAGGAAGCACAAGCTGGAATCAAGATTGCCGGGAGAAATATCAATAACCTCAGATATGCAGATGACACCACCCTTATGGCAGAAAGTGAAGAAGAACTAAAGAGCCTCTTGATGAAAGTGAAAGAGGAGGGTGAAAAAGTTGGCTTAAAGCTCAACATTCAGAAAATGAAGATCATGGCATCCGATCCCATCACTTCATGAGAAATAGATGGGGAAACAGTGGCTGACTTTATTTTTCTGGGCTCCAAAATCACTTCAGATGGTGATTGCAGCCATGAAATTAAAAGATGCTTACTCCTTAGAAGGAAAGCTATGACCAACCTAGACAGTATATTAAAAGGCAGAGACATTACTTTGCCGCAAAGGTCTGTCTAGTCAAGGCTATGGTTTTTCCAGTGGTCATGTATGGATGTGAGAGTTGGACTGTAAAGAAAGCTGAGAGCAGAAGAATTGATGCTTTTGAACTGTGGTGTTGGAGAAGACTCTTGAGAGTCCCTTGTTCTGCAAGGAGATCCAACCAGTCCATCCTAAAGGAGATCAGTCCTGGGTGTTCATTGGAAGGACTGATGTTGAAGCTGAAATTCCAATACTTTGGCCACCTGATGAGAAGAGCTGACTCATTGGAAAAACCCTAATGCTGGGAAAGACTGAGGGCAGGAGGAAAAGGGGACAACAGAGGATGAGATGTTTGGATGGTATCACCGACTCGATGGACATGGGTTTGGGTGGACTCCAGGAGTTGGTGATGGACAGGGAGGCCTGGCATGCTGCGGTTCATGGGATCACAGAGTCGGCCATGACTGAGCGACTAAACTGAACTGATGTGTAATTAATATATTATATTTTCATTTGCATTTATGTATTGCAGTTTTCTATAGGTCAAGCTTTCTTATAAATCAACTATGCATGCTCAGTCGTGTCTCACTCTTTTGCAACCTTGTGGACTGTAGCTTGCCAGTCTCCTCCATCCATTGGATTTTCCTGGCAAGAATACTGGAGTGGGTTGCCATTTCCTCCTCCAGGGGATCTTCCCAACCCAAGGACTGGACCCGCATCTCTCATGTCTCCTATGTTGTAGGTGGATTCTTTACCACTCAGCCACCAGTTCTAGTAAAATGTATAGTTTAATATAAAAAGTTTTAAATAGTATCCCCTCAAGATATTCTACCGTTAGCTAAAACAGAGTAAAAGTACTTTCACCAACATTGTTTCTCTCTCCACCTCTGTCTCTTGATGTTCAAAACTATTCTGTATCATTAAGTTTTTCTTTTTATCACTGGTTTTATTCTCATTATTGTAACCATTTTAATAATGTATAATTAATTTCTTTTGCAATAATATCAGATACTTCTGGCATTCCTGTTAAAAGAAACAGATACTCTTAGAGCAAAACTTCTCCAATGGGATGAGCTATCAAAACCTCCTGAGTCAGTAAATCTGGGTTTAATGACTTGACTTACTACTCAAATCCATGCTTTGAGAAACACTGTCTTTAACAAACAATGTATTCATATTGTAGAAACAACCTAAGTGTCCAACAGTGAATGGCTGATTCCAGAAAATGTGATATGTGTGTATATGTATATATACACACATACACACATATGCAGTGGAATATTACTCAGTCTCATAAAAAAGAATGAAATCTTACTATTTGTGAAAACATGGAGGAATTTTGCAGTCATTATGCTAAGTGAAATAAGTCAGATTGAGAAAAACAAATACCATACGATCTCATGTATATGTGGAATCTAAAAAAGAAACAAACAAACTGAGCTTATAGATACAGAGAACAAATTAGTGGTTGCCAGAGGTGGGAGGGTGGGTAGGAGATGGGCAATGAAGGGAATGAAAAGATACAAATTTCCAGTTATAAAATAAGTCATGGGGATGTAATGTACAGCATGGAAACTACAGGAAATAATGCTGTATTGCATATTTGAAAGTTGTTAAGAGAATAGCTATCAAAAGTTCACTTCACAGGAAAAAAAAATTCTGTCACTATGTATGGTGATAGATATGAATTTTATTGTGATCATTTCACAAAATATACAAATATATCATTATGCTGTACACATGAAATTAATGTAATACTGAATGTCAGTTATACCTCAATTACAAAGTAGCATATTTTAGGACATTTATAAAGGTGGATCTATCAGAAAAAAGAGGAATAATAAATTCAAATAAAATAAAAAATAAATAATATTTTCATATTTTAATATTTGAAAATGAATTAGTGTGTGACATTATGTTCCCCAAGTTCAGAAAAATCTCTTAGAATTATTAACCAAAATTTCAGAAATGGAGACCTGATTGAAAAAAAAGAGGCATTTGTTTGGGGTTTATTAGAATTGCAGCATTGGAGACACAAATTTAGGAGGCATTTAAACTGTACTACCCAGTTACAAAATGGGGGAGGCTTGTATAGGCAAAAAATCCCCACAAGGTTACATAAATTGTCCAGAATTAGGTTTGGAGCTGGCAGGAAGTAAGGGTATTTGTTAAGCAAGTAATGGTTGGGGTCTGACATGACTACATAGTTGCAAAGTGGTGGTGGTAGGGGTAGACTTTGAAACTACAAGGTTGTAGCTGGAAGCTGCTAGCAGATATTGTTTTGAAAATGGCTGGTGGTGCCCTTGAGTTTGAAATAATTCAGAGAAAACTGGAGTTTTCAGTGATTCAGAAATATATCTGAAACCACACCCACAATGGCCACCTAGCTCCATTTTGGATGCTTGAAGCATAGTTACTTCAATTTTATTTTTAAGTGATCTTAAACATGTCATGAGAATAGAGGTAAATAGGGAAACGTGACAGGATTACAACAGGACAGTCTGTGAAAAAGTAGAAGCAGGTAGTAAGACAAATTCCGCTGTTTAAATTTGCCTTTCAGGCATCCCTAACACTGGTACATACTTTTAGGACTATATTTATACTCAGACATCCATTTCTAATTACAAACTCCATTTCCCTCCAGTTTCTTTTAAGGTGATGCCAAATACCTAAACACATTTCCAAAGACTGATTTTCTTTGTACTAATCCAACATCAGCCTATAAGTTAGATGATATACCAGGTACTGCTATTCCAGGTACAATTACACACACACAAAAAGATCTCTTTTTTAGACTAAGATATAGAAATAGAAAAAAAGAGGTAAATGTAGTCTGAGAAATATTCCAAAATGGAAATAAAGAATATCCTTTGCATTTACAGGATTTGGTTAAGGTCGTTACATGGGAAGAATCACAACCCACATAACTGGAGCTCTGTGGTTTCAAAGATTACCCTGGGAGGAATGGCAGTGGTTATCAGCATTGGCGTTCCCTTCTGTTGGGGAAGACCAGAGCCAACAGAGCCATTACAAATCTAAAGAGTATTCTTACAAGAAATAAAAGAGAAAGAGAGAGAGATTTTAAAGCTCAGGGTCTCTTTTAGTTTCCTTGGTTCTTATAAATTTAATTGTACTCCACAGATTAAAATTTTTAAACAATTACAATTAAATTATACAGGTCTTTCCAGTTAAACTAAATCCTTTCCTAACATTGGTGTGAGGAAAGGGAATTATACACTCCATGGGGCATAAACCTCAAAGTTTTACTAAACTGGGCAAAGAATTACACTAGGACCTTTTCAAATTTTAAAAGAAGGATTAAAAGCTTCTGTGCTATTTCTTTCTTAACATTTGGGGAAGTTTTTTTCTCTCTCCGTAAGAATAGGGTTATACCTTTGCTATTATATGTCCATATAAAAAGAACATACAGAAGAAAAAAAAAGTTCATGTCCCTCCATCATGTTAATTGTACATACATTAATTATATGATGAGTCAGAGTAAGCTCACTATATTCTTTTTTTGTTAGCTCATCATCCAAAAATCCAAAGAACACTACAAATCATAGGCATGCATACATTCACATTCTTAAAAAGAACTATTCTGTGTAAGTTCTAAAATTGTATGACAGATACAATTAATAAACAATCATTTTTTTCCTGTTATTTCCTGTAGAAAAAAAGTGCAAAATATCCTCAAATTTTGTGTTATTTCAAAACATTTAGTACTGAAAGGAACCCTGCATGTAAGAAAAATGAAGTTCAATGATATACCAAAAAATTTTTTTCAAAGCAAAATAGCCAAACACACTGAAAGTAATTTGATACTTTACAACTAGTCCAAATGACTCCCTGAATCGTTGTTTCTTAGACTTTGTATACCAGAATGCTGTTTGAACTACTACAATGTAAACAAGGTACAATGAAAGACCTTTACAATTTGGCAATCACATGTTTCCCCAGGCCCTCGCTCCCAGTCTTATAGGATAATAGTGTAATGCTAGATTTTTAAAATGGAGTTTAAAAAAAAAATGTTTCCCAAAGACAATAATTTATCCATTTATTGTTAGAATGTCATCAAGAAATGTAAAACAGAGAAACTAGGGGTCCTCCAGTAGGCTTGACTTGAGTAAGCAATGGACATAGGTATGTGAGGTACTCAGGCACTACCAAGGACCTCTAAAGCTCTAAATCCCCCTGAGAACACTCTCCATCAAAAAACCCATATCTAGATGGACAAACATTAGCCCTCTTTTGGATTAAGGACCCAACAGAGTATTTAAAACTATGCCAGTAAGACAACTTAATTGGGGTTGGAGGTTTAGGAGGTAAACAAAGGTGTTTGTGGAATTGCACTGGTAAACAGTGTCTTTATTTCTACTGTATCATGTGCTATAGTCTACCATACGATGGTATACTCTATCATCTGTCTATATGTCTAGCTAGCTAAGTAGCCATCTATTTACCTATTTGCCTGCCTGCCTGTCTGTCTATCTAGCTATATATCATATAATACAGCCAAATAAGGTAAAAATAGTATAGGGAAATCCTCCATCATGAAAGGGGACAACTGTACCTCTAGAATGCCAAGCAACCAGCAAGTTACAGCCCAAGAAAAAGGAGGCAAAAACTTAGCCAATTATACCTCTAGACCTTATATTACTAAAAGAGACTGAGGAGTCTTCTAAGTTCATTTGAGCTTTTGTTGTTGTTTAGTCGCTAAGTTGTGCCCGACTCTTTTCTGACCATATGGACTCTAGCCTGCCAGGCTCCTCTGTCCATGGGATTTTCCAGGCAAGACTACTGGAGTAGGTAGCTATTTCCTTCTCTAGGGGATGTTCCCAAGCCAGGGATCGAAACTGTGGCTCCTGCCATGTCTCCTCCATTGTAGGCAGATTCTTAAAGAGACTGTAAATATTTGAGGAAAAAATAACATAAAGGGTACTTTTCTTGAAATGTGATTATACCTTTGCAGCATCTAATATAGCAGTGGGTTGGGGGGGTGGTGCTTCCCAGGTGGCACTAGTAATAAAGAATCCACCTGCCAATGCAGGAGATGCAAGAGACAGGGTTTTGATCCCTGGTTCGGGAAGATCACTTGGAAGAGGAAATGGCAACCCACTCTAGCATTCTTGCCTGAAAATTCCCATGGGCAGAGCAATCTGGTGGACTACAGTCCATGGGGTCACAAAGAGTTTGACATGACCGAGCAACTAAGCATGCCCCCATGCTCAATGTAGCAGTGAGTGATGGGTCAGTATTATTACTTAATCATTTCAAGATATTTATCTTGACCACATATTAATGCAAAGGATGGCTTATGAATTTTGTTTTCAAATAGCCTAGACAACCAAATACAGTAGTACTCTAGTGTCCTAAATAAACTAGATCACCAGAATCTTCAGTTTGAGAAAAGTTTATGCTACTGCAGTATGTTATTACAAAGCTTGAGTGATACAAATAAAAGGTTTTGTCTGTCTGATTTGAAAGGCGTTAAGAATGGAAGTAAAAATCAGAAATGAAAACATTTAAAAACTGGCAAGCACCTTAACATTGTAATTGCCTGTGCTTAAAGACCCAAGATTTATTATGGACTCAATACTCTAAAGATTTTCAAGTCTTCAGCATAACCGCTGGGTTATCTACACTTTGCTTCATTTTCACCCATTCTTTCTTTTGCTTTTCTCTGTCTTAATGACACATCTCAGAATCACTGCCACCCATCTTACCAAGCATTACCTGCTCCCTCCAGAGCTTGTGGGATGATCTCCATATTAATGATACAGCCCATTTCTTTACAAGTTCTGACCCCCGATCTTGGTAATTGCATAAAGGCTTCCGTCTCTCGATCTGGAACAGCCTCTCCTTCAACTTGCAATACT
This sequence comes from Bos indicus, assembly GCF_029378745.1. Classification (NCBI taxonomy): domain Eukaryota; kingdom Metazoa; phylum Chordata; class Mammalia; order Artiodactyla; family Bovidae; genus Bos; species Bos indicus. The sequence goes on from NC_091767.1 coordinate 56,936,509, forward strand.
AGTGCTTACTCTCTAGCCAGGACAACAGTAAGTGTCAGCTAAAAGTTTATTGTCTCATTTAATAAAACTCAGGAAAAAAAATTCTGAGAAAGAATAAATTATGCTAGTTCAATGTATACAAAGAAATCAAGCCTTTCAATGTTTTTATGATTTAGGTTGTAAATTGGAATAAATATCTAAAACATCTACTGATTGAATAATAAGGACACATAAGAATATGAACATGAGATAGCTCACATTTCTTCTTCCAAATGAAATCGAGATAGCTTTTTAATCCTTCAAAGTGGAAAAAACCTGAGTGCCAATAAGATTGTTTATCAGATAGACTATGACTTCCTCCAATTAGAAGTCATTTCAGAAGAAAAAAAAAATTTATACAATTGTTTATGTCTATGTGCTTCTATATATATAAAAGTTCCTCATCTCGGCTACCATATCCTAATAAATAATTACAAAAAGCATCAATATCAATTCAGATTAACTTTAACAACCTCTTTAGAAACTGTGGTGATTTTTAAACAACATTTTATGATCTGAGATGGCTTCTAGCCCTTCACTATTTACGAGAATCTTGCCCTTGAATGCTGAAGAGTTAATATCAGCTAAGTACATTCTCCTGAACAGTTGATGACTCGAGCAAACCATCTATTTTAGCTTTAGGATTTCTTATTACTTCGGATCATTTATGTAGTCCTGTTTCAGAATTACCTATTTCTATCTGAACCATAAAGCACAGGCATGCATGCATGCACACACACACACACACATAACATCATATCACACAGAAACAGGAGCTATTCTAAAATAAGACAGTTGAGATTCCTTCAGAATTCACATGAATTATTTGGCTTTAGAGCCATCCCACATGTTTAAAACCATGTAAGTCATTTCACTAAACCAGAAAGAGTTGTGAAAGTCATGATTTCATCTCCAATAAAATGTGAACTGCATGTACCTCTTCAATTTACAACTATGCCCATTGTAAGCAACTTTTTCAAGTTAGAGCCCTAGAGAAAGAGCACAAAGAAAAATCTCAGCTCTTACCACCAAGCCAGGACTCTTGGACCCAACAAGCATACTACTTCACAGCCAAGGGTACCCCTGGGTGAATTTCTACCCCCTTCTTCCTCTAGAACTGGGTAAAGTAAAGTGAAAGGGCAACTAGGCATTTAAACAAATGGCTTATCTTAGAAAAAGACCATTTTAAAACCACAGATTTTGACTTTTCTGTTTGAAGAAAATGTTGAAGGCCTCTTTTTAAGTTTTCATCATCAAATAATGACAATGTCTCTTTCTTACATACTTTCAGGCTTATAGAGAGTTTTCCAGATCCTTTTTTCTTCCTTATTTGTTTGACTTTATGGCGTCTACCCAAGCCTAGTAGGTAGTGTTATCTCTTCATCTACAATGAGCCATCTGAACCTCAGATATTTTAGTTGATTTGTCAAAATACACCAGGCTGGACTGGAACCTGGGATGTCTGTCTCTAATCCAGGGCTTGGTAGAGACCATTTTTTCTATATATGCATAAGTATATATTTGCTTGCTGCAACTGTTAAATGCTATTTAGAAATAAAATGCTCCCAGCACTAACTATGTCTTCAGGGCCCACGGCTATTCATATTCCTCCCTAAGCACCTAATTTACCTCTCTGAGTGGCTTGGACCAGAGGGAGTGTCTGGGTCACTGATGATTAGGGCACTGTGCACTCCCCAGTCACTGGGTTTAATGTTCCCTATTTTATGACCCAGACTCAGTCCCACCTCTCTGCTGGATTGCATTGTCCTGAAATATGTCTATATGCACCCAGGGACTCCAGTAATGGACCCATAAAAAATTCAATAAGGAAATGTTTTAATCAAAAGACGCTGTCTGACATCACAGAGTCACCGGAATTCTCATTTAAAATTGGAGCGCATCACTGAAAAACGTTGATTGCTGTTGTAACCTCACTGGTTTCTAAATGCATTCTGTTCATGCTCTGCTGTTGATGGAACTGGCTACTGATGTGTATCCGTAGTATCCTTTGTATAATGAATAAAAATTTCAAAATATATGAAAAGGGCCTACCCTCTTTTGCAGCCGTGGTGCCAGAGAGACAGAGAAAGGGTGGCAGTGCCACTTCCTTTTGTTGGGAGTGATGATCGTACGAGAGCCATAGAAGAATTCTATATCTTTAAGAGGGGAAAAAATGCCCTCTCTCTTCCACCCCAGTAACTGCATGTGCTAGTTTCCTGGAGCATTTTTTCTCTGCAAGCTGTAGGTCCTTTTCCAAGGTGAATAAAACCCCCATAAAATGCCTGCAAGAAGAGATGCTACTGATGCTTCCTTCGGGCATTTGCTGAGCCAGCCAAAGTATACACTCGTGCTATAGATCACTTTGGCACCATTAAAGAATTACAGGGCATCACATGGTCTTGTAGGAATTAATCACTGCTTAACAGTATGCGCTCCTGTGTTTATGAAGTCATTTGGAGTATCTGCATGTAACCAGTGGCTCACTGAATGGAGTATCTGCAGGTAATGAACCATGGCATTGTGCTATGGTCGAGCTAAAGAATGTTCCAATTGGCAATTAATATGCTAGTGGTGAAATGTATTTATTTTAGGGAAAGTCTGAATTGTAATTTGAAACTTTTTAATAAACCACAGAGATCTGATTTATATCCTATTTTGCCAATAGATCTTCACAAAGGATTTCAAGGTGGGACAGGATTGCATCCAAGATAAATGTCCTCTAGCATTTTATAGTGAGTAACCCTTTCAAGGCACAGCTCATACAGCCTCTTGTCTGTATTTTTCTTCAGGGACCCCTCAAAAATATTAGCTAAAAGAATATATATTAAATTTCAGTTTCAAGTATTTGCCATCAATAATATAGAACTGCAGGTTACAGTCAGCTAAAGATTTAACTGCCCTAAAGAAACTTAGACAAAAAAAGGAAAAGAAATAAAATGAAAGGAAGTGAAAGGGAAAACGAAGAGAAGAAAAGAAGTAGAGACCAATAACCTTAATGGTTACTTACCTGAGTAGGTAGTAGCTGTTCAGTGGACAAGGAATACAGTGAAAATTAAGATCAAGTAAGAGAGTCCCTTTTTGGATTTCTCAAATATTACAGTTTTTCATTTATAAATATTTATCTTGCTTGTATAATTCAAATGATATACTCAAGCATCAGTTAGCCTCCCAGTAAAAGACAAGATGTAGAAACGTAAGGATTTGTGTAAGGCTGTCGAGCTGTGGGCTTCTAATTCATTTCTCATTCAAGTTGTTTATCATTGTTGTACCTCATTTTTAAAGTGCTGAAGAAGGTTCTAAACGGATGTGGAATTTATATGTAACAAGAACCCTAGAATGAGGTTACTCCATTTATTCTAGCATTCTGGTATAAGCGCTAATCAAATTGTTGAGAATTTGATATAGCTGAGACAATGTCCATTGCTCCCATCTGTGGTTTTACATTCATACCAAGAAAGATAGAAATAGATAAGAAATAATTCATTTGCCTTTCTCCACTAGTCAACCTCCATAAATTATCACATTGCTAAATAATCAGGATACTATCTCATATGTCCTATTTGATTAGCAGTTGAAATCATCACCTACAAATTATGCAGGATTCTTTTTTTCAGCCTAACTTTGATCATGCTAGATTAAAGAAATAAATTCAAAATTACCAGTAACTATAAAGGTGTGCTTCATGTAGCTATCAAATATTCCTGATTCAGAATTTTCTATTTTCAGTTATTTACCTCCCAAGCAGGTTTCCCAGTTCCAAAATAAAAGAAGTATGTTTTCATACTCTTCATTCATTGACTACTCTACCATAATCTTAATATGTAAGAGTCATATCATTTAAAATTTTCCTAGGTTAATGTGGAAAAATGCACTTGTAAGAAAATTGTAGAGAATGCTAACCTATTGTTTTTGCTAGGAAATAAATGTCCAGTTGGAAGAGGAACTGTTTTCCTCCTTAACCAACTAGAGAGAGGGAGAGGGAAGCCTTTCCTGGAAGTAAAATCTAAGAATGTCCAAGTCCATAAGAAGTTTTGGAGAAAGGTGTGAGTTAATTTATCCAGGCCCTCTGTGACCTATATAACCCCAAGATGTACAATCTTTTAAAAATAACTATATATGCATTAAAGATGAGAAGACCTTAGTCTCTATCACTCTTCTTGAATCAAACCACGTTTTGCCTCTCATTCTATTTATATCTTTCATGCCATCTTGGCTATCCAAAGGTAGTCAGTCAACCCAGAAACTCTTTTTTTGGAAGTAGATTCAGGTGGGAAAAGATTTCCCCATGCTATTGAGACCTACCTCTTGCCAAGAACTTTTGCTGCACATCAAGGAAGTAACTTCCCAGGTGATCATTTCATGCTTCAGTTCTACTGAATTTTCTGTGCTCTTTGAACTCTAATTTGGAATTGAAATTCCACTGTCTTGTGTTAGGAGTGGGGAGGGAGAATGTCTGGGGATGTGTTTGTATTTAAATGTTAGTCCTCTGAGTTGCCTGATGCTCTGGTTTTGGGCTTATGAGGAAAATAAAAATCAGCTTGAATGACCCGGCTGCCACAGTGCAAGTCAAAGTCACTTCCATTCCTCGCCTTCCAGCCTTGACTTGCTCTAATGTAATCTTGTCTGCTGAAGCAAGAGGTGTGACCAGTGTGTTATTATCTGCATTTCAGCTATAAACTCCTTTGGCCTACTGGCACAGGGCTCTCCCTCTGCAGCACACCCCTCAATCTGATCATGCCTCACTATGAACGTGAGCTCTGGCCTCACCACCTGCCCCTTTCAACCTCTTCAGCCTACATCCTGGATGTTCTAGCAACCTCTACTAATGCTACTGTTATGCCACATTTTTCTGCAATGCAAGGGTAAATAAAAGTTACATGCCTATCAGAAAATCAAGAGTTTCAAAGTAAATATAAGTTCTCTCATCATCTTTAATTGTCACTTGCTGTGGATGTCAAACTGACAGAGTAGCAGAATCTAATTTCCTTGTTTGATTCACCATGAAATTAAACTGAACTGACAATTTTTATTTTCACCTGGCAAATTCATCCAACACTATTTAAATCTAGCTAATCAAGTACAGTTATCTGCTGTGCACACTCATCTCCCCTACCACACCTCTGATTTGCAGGATCCCACTTCCTGGACTCCCTCTGACAGCTGTGCTTGGGATTACATTTACAGTTTTAGAAGGTGTAAAGGAATGTATGAACATAGTTAGCCAAGGTGCCAGCAAATGTATCATGTCACAAAATTACTACTGAAAGCTGAAAAAAAGAAATAAGAGTAGAAAACAAAACACTGTTCAAAAACACAACCAGTCAGATGGTTTGGCGAAGTCTGTGCTCAGTAGAGTAGAAAATACCATTCTGAAGTTAACCGATTTCTAGGAAAAAAGAAGTGTTTAACCTCTATAAGGAATAAATATAACCATTCAGAAACAGTATTATAGTAGGAAGTGCCAGATATGTATTTTCCTGATGAAATGAGGCCATCTGTCATTGTGGAAGTGGCCACCAATAGGTGAACAGTAATTTGAGCTTTCAAATATAAGGAAGGCTCCACATCCTGGAGCCATTATACAATGTCCCAAGGCAAAGATCTATGATATTATAGGGCACAAAAAAGGTCAAAGTCTCACCACGTAATCACTAGCCATTACCAGTAGCTCTCAGAGTGTAACTTCAAAGACTGTCAATGAAGGACAGAACTCTACTGAGTCCATGGAACATTAAATGGGTTTCTTGATGCCTGAGTCCAAGAGGAGGTGCATGTTTGCTGGATCCCAAACTACGAGTTGTAACATGTCGTTGCCCCAAACATCTCTTCAGTTCCAGGCCCATTTCTTGATTCTGGCAATGATCTATCACAGACATGTGTCTGACCTTTGTTCTGAAACTGAAATGAATTTTCATGGGTTGAATATTAGTCCCAGGACAGCTTCAAAGATGAACAGAGGTTCTGAGTTGATTCCACATTTAAGACAAAAGCTAAAATATTTCTATATGTTTCGTGACTATGAACCATGTATATAGAATTGGAATAAACAATTGGATCAACCCTTATAAAAATGTATACTATGCATGAAAATCAGCATGCAACTTCAGAAAGGCATTCATGGACTCTTTGAAGCCTTCCATTAACCAAGCATAACCACAACTACAATTCTGTGAGCATTTTCCACATGCTGGACACTGCTAACACCTTACAGATATCAGTATATCATCTGCCTGCCTCTTCAGCCCTCCTGGAAAGAATCATTAAACTAAAAACTCTAGGCCACTCAGTCTTGAGGGAGTCACATGAACTTGCTCTGGTGACAAGCTGCTCAAGTACAAATAAGTACCTGCTAAGTAGAAGTGGCTTCCGTGGTAACTTTAATTTAGGGTCTCTATCTTAAATCAATTATTGTTTCCATTTCTCCCAATATCTTAGTATGTATAGCATTTTTCTCTTTATATGGAATTAATCAGACGTGTTTACTGAATCTCACAAATGACTTCTCTGGAGAAAGACTGGCTGAATCTGCATTTCCCCCAGTTTTCACCAATGATTTTTGCACTTACGATATAACTTGAGTTTCTTTTGAATCACACCAGATATAATTTTCAAGTCATTTTTTTTCTTGAGTTTATTTGTAGGTTTATATACTTAGACCCCCCAAAAGAAGACATTATTATCTCCATTTAATATAATGGGAAGCAAAGACCCAGTGAGGCTTAATAACTCCTTGTCTACATGGCTCATGAATGGTAAAGCAAGATTTAAAATGTAATTTGGCCTGACTATAAAGCCTAAGTTCTGAGTTTCTGTGCTCTATTGCTCCAGATTTCAGGGTAAGAACCTCTGCTTAACAGCAGTGATGTATTATAAAATTTATGAGACATTATCAAACATTAACTAGAATAGAATAAGCAATTAGAAGTTGACCTTAAGCACCTAATTAAATATCCAGGTTATTTCAGGCTGAGAAGCAAGTTTAGACATTTCATTTCACAAATCCCATCCTATTCACTGACAGTAGTATCTTCTACAAATCTCCACCCAGGCAGCCAATTCTATTTATTAGATGACTACATGACTGCCTATGGCCAAATACTACAGAAAGGCTGGATCCAAGGAGAATCTGAATCCCAGAGTCTTAAATGTATATTTTTGCACACCATCCATGCTATTTTTAGAATAAATATGAACTATGAAAATATTTCCTCCTAGTAAACAGGAAAGAACAGGCTGCAAGGAAACCCAGTGATTTAACCTTAAATAGTATGTTTAGGATAAAATCAAGAATTTACGAGGAAAATGGACAGCCATCAATGTGCCAAATAATACTGGAAGTTGGAAAACTATGCAAAGGAATGGATAGACAGTCACAAGACAAATGAAGACACCAAAGAAGCAACTACTTTTAAGAACTAGGAAAAAAAACAGATGGTCCAAAGGTAAAAAACTAAGTCATGGAATAAAGGAAGTAAACAGAAGATACAGGCTTGTACTGCTCAAAGTACAAGACCATGATGGAAGAATGTAAATTAACCCACTGTTTCTGTCTTTGAAAAAGTTTTGCTACTACTATGGCTGAGCAACTTCACTTTCACTTTTGACTTTCATGCATTGGAGAAGGAAATGGCAATCCACTCCAGTGTTCTTGCCTGGAGAATCCCAGGGACAGGGGAGCCTCATGGGCTGCCGTCTATGGGGTCGCACAGAGTCGGACATGACTGAAGCTACTTAGCAACAGCAGAAGCAGCTACCATTTAAAGAAAAAATAATAACAATATTAGCCCCAAGAGCCACACTAAAAAGTGGGTTTAGTGATACAGTTAATTTACAGTTTGTTGAAAGCAACAATCTCATGGACTGGCTACTAGTTACAAACAGTTCTGGGGACCATGTGTTAAAAGAATTGGTTTAAGTTCAAAAGAGAAAAGACTGTCAACAGAAGTCTGAAAGAGTGAGCAGAGGGCCAAGTGGAAAGCAAATAGCATCAACATCTGAGACAGGAGAGAAGACACAGCTTCCACAGAAGGATGCTACAAAGGAATAAAGTCTTTAGAAGAAAGGGACAGAGAAAGGACTCTTAAGGAGAGGCAGAGAAGGAGGAGATAGCTTCTCTGGTTATATACCTGTGTGCTCAGTCTCTCAGTTGGGTTTGCCTCTTTGAGACCCGTGCACTGTAGCCCACCAAGCTTCTCTGTCCATGAGATTTTTCAGGCAAGAATAGTGGAATGGGTTGCCATTTCCTCTCCAGGTGATCTTCCCAACCCAGGGATCAAACATGCATCTCCTGCATCAGCAGGCAGATTTTGTTTTTACCACCGAACCACCTGGTAAGCCCTCTCTGCTCACGTAGAGAGCAGGTGATGGAATAGGGAGATGATGTCATTACTGAGAGGGTACCCAGGCTTTTGGATGTTATCCCAATATCTAGTGCAGACTGGAAAGAAGGGTGTCTCACTTTCAGGATGTGTTGGTGAAGGAAAACTTGAGGACTATTTAGAAGGCTTCAAGTATATTTTTAGTGTAAACCATCATTCTGAATATCACTTTTATATGACTGGTTAAAATAATTTATACTCAAGAGTCACACTGAAGAATTTTATCATTGATAAAGTATAATTCCATTAGCTAAGGAGTGCCTATATCTTGAAAATGGTTCTTGGCAAAGATGATGATAACTGATTATATTCATTTGCTAGGGCTGCAATAACAAAGTACCACAGACTGGATGGTTTACACAACAGAAATTTATTTTCTCAGAGTTCTGGTGGCTAGGTTAAGGTGTCAGCAGGGTTGGTTTCTTCTGAGACTGTTTCTTCTGGCTGATAAATAACTGTTTTCTCTTTGTCTCTTCACAAGGTACGTCTATGTCCTAGACTCCTTTTAAGGACGTTAATCATATTGGATTAGGGCCCGTATAATGATGTCGTTTCAATTTAATTACCTCTTTACAGACCTTTCTCCACAAATACGGCCATTTTATGAGGTTTGTTGTTGTTGCTGTTCAATTGCTTAGTTGTGTCTGACTTTCTGCGACCCCATGGACTGTAGCCAGCTAGGCTCCACTGTCCATGGGGTTCTCCTGGCAAGAATACTGGAGTGCGTTGCCACTTCCTTCTCCATTTTATGAGGTTACTTGGGGGCTAAGGCTTCAATGTATGGATTTGGGGGTCATAGTCCATAACACCTATAAAGCTCCAATCCACTGAGAAACACTGTGAGCACATCATGTCATGTGTTCACATGCTCAACCATGCTCCTACACCAGGCTGTGACTAGCACAGCACATTCCAAACAGAGTGGGAGGGAGGTTTGCAGGCCTCAGTTCATTTTGGTTAGCTGGCTGGTTTTCAGCCACTTCCTTAATCTTTTTCAAATTCTCTTTGAATCAACTGTCAATTGTATAATATTTCACATTGAAAATAAGATTAGAAGAGGGATCCGCACACCCAAAGAGAAAAGTTGGACATAATGGTGAACAGAATCTAGGGTTATGAGTGGCACAGCTCAATTCAAAACATCTTAACACAGGATCACATGGTAAATTTGAGGGATTTGTGTTCATGATACCTTTCTTAATCCATTGCAAAGTACTCTATACACACGGCTGCATCCTCTTCAAACAATCCAAGACACGTTTTAGAAAATTCAGAACTTGCAGTCTATAATTTAGACCTCTAGCCATCAAAATCCAATGCATTTACTTCAATGAATCCAGATATCTGAAAATTTTTATGTCTACCCTGTCTTCCATTGGATTAGCATGTTTATCTTTTGAAGTCAACTGGATGATGTCATGGCTTTCCTCTACCTTTGGGTTATTTCCTCCCCATTCAATTAGTTCTCTTCTGAAGGCAAAAAGTTTATCTAGGTATCCCAGTCATTGAAAGATGCTATATCATTTGCAATAAGTAGGAGCAAGCACTAAAAGTGATCAGTTTGGATGGGACCCATCAGAATTGGAATCGTTCTGCAAGGCTTATGTGCAGGATTTAATTTTACTTCATTCCTTTTATAGAGAACACCCAACCTGCTCTGATTCCTTGCTCATTAACAGCTTAAATCATGCAAAATGTTAAAAGTCACTGTTGCAATGGTATTTGATAGAGAATTTAAATTAGACTACAGAGAAAAATGACAGTACTCCTCTGAGGCTGTATGATTCATTTCTTGGTATCAAATCAAAAGTTGAAAATGCAATGCAATTTTATAATGAACAGAAGCACTGCCTCTGGCCCTCACAGCACTCCAAAAATAGCCAGAACAAGGCTGACCAAAATTCAGAAGGGTCTTATGCATATATATGTATTATATATATATATACACACACACACACACACACACATATATATATATATATATATATATATATATATTCATTCCTCCCACTCACTCTCTTTTCAATTTTGGGACCCTATATCCCTCTGTCTCTTGGTTTTCTCACTCTATTTCTCTCTGTCTCTACTACTCTTATTTTCTCTGACTCTGTCTATGCCTCCTCTGGGTCTCTCTTTGTCACTTACTCTGTCTCTCTCAGTCCTTTTCCTTCTCTTTCTGCCTCTTGATCTGTATGCCTCTGGGTCTTTTTCTTTATTCCTGCCTGTCTCGTTTTCTTAACCACATATCTAAGTCTCTTTTACTATGTGAATCTTTCTTTGTTCCCATACAGACACTCTCTCACTCTCAACAGTGTTTAGAGCAATTCCATTTTGATATACTCCATTTTTATAGAGAAGCTGTTTCTTAAGAGGCTTGCAAATCCCCTCTGCATGCTGAGACAAGGAGGAGCTCTTTCTAGTTTCTTCTCTTCCAGGCTGTGAATGGATTTCACGGATCATCCAGCAGAAGAAGTGCAACCAGAACTTTCTACACCTCTTCACCCTGGAAGCTAAATATACACCCTTCTTTCAGACTTAGCTAAGCTCAGCATGAAACGTGTCAGGAGGGTCTCAAGTCTTCACCACAGGTGGTTTGTCCACAGCCAGTCTGCTGAAGCCATCCTCTTGCTTTTGCTACTTTTGCCATTCTAAGTGACTTCTGGGTTACTTAACATAAAGCCCTACACAATATTTCAGTTTTATGCTTCATTTCTAAACCTCATGATAGAACACAAGGGATGAATAGCTTGTTGGGTCTGAAGAAGAGAGATTATGAAAAGGATTTGAGTTTAGACTTCTGAATAGTGCAAGGGGCTTGACAAGGTACACAGGAAGTTGAAAGTGAAAGTGAAGTGAAAGTCGCTCAGTCATGTCCGACTCTTTGTGACCCCATGGACTGTATAAGGGTCAGTCCATGAAAGTTCCATGAAATTCTCTAGGCCAGAATACTGGAGTGGATAGCTTTTCCCTTCTCCAGGGGATCTTCTCAACCCAGGGATCAAACCCAGGTCTCCCGCATTGCAGTTGGATTCTTCTTTTTTTTTTAATTAATTTATTTTTTTTTTAATTTTATTTAATTTTTAAACTTTACATAATTGTATTAGTTTTGCCAAATATCAAAATGAATCCACCACAGGTATACATGTGTTCCCCATCCTGAACCCTCCTCCCTCCACCCTCCCCACACCATCCCTCTGGGTCGTCCCAATGCACTGGCCCCAAAGCGTCCAGTATCGTGCATCGAACCTGGACTGGCATCTTGTTTCATACATGATATTTTACATGTTTCAATGACATTCTCCCAAATCTTCCCACCCTCTCCCTCTCCCACAGAGTCCATAAGACTGTTCTATACATCACTGTCTCTTTTGCTCTCGTTCACAGGGTTATTGTTACCATCTTTCTAAATTCCATATATATGCATTAGTATACTGTATTGGTGTTTTTCCTTCTGGCTTACTTCACTCTGTATAATAGGCTCCAGTTTCATCCACCTCATTAGAACTGATTCAAATGTATTCTTTTTAATGGCTGAGTAATACTCCATTGTGTATATGTACCACAGCTTTCTTATCCATTCATCTGCTGAGGGGCATCTAGGTTGCTTCCATGTCCTGGCTATTATAAACAGTGCTGCGATGAACATTGGGGTACACGTGTCTCTTTCCTTTCTGGTTTCCTCAGTGTGTATGCCTAGCAGTGGGATTGCTGGATCATAAGGCAGTTGGATTCTTTACCAGCTGAGCCACCAGGGAAGTCCAAGAATATTGGAGTGGGTAGCCTATCCCTTCTCCAGGGCATCTTCCTAACCCAGGAATTAAACTAAGGTCTCTGCATTGCAGGTGAATTCTTTACCAACTGAGCTATGAGGGAAGCCCCACAGAGGAAGTTAGGGGCCAGAAAACCAAGGAGGAAACTCTTTACAGGCAAGTGTGCACATTAGTTGGAAAATGGCATGTTCTGTACATTTTATACAGTTAATTGCAGAGTTGTTCGGAAAAATAAAACAGCACTATCATCACGTTACTGTATAATTACCATTGTTTCCTAAGAAGTTACTATGTAGTTACTACATTATTACAGAAAAATAAAACATGTTATTTCATGGTAACTATGCAATTAGTTCATGTCACTACCAAATGTACACCTACTGAACCAACAAAGAAAGTGTTCTATTTTTTTCCCCTCTGTGCTCATAAGTCATAATATTGTCCCTCTTTTAGAAATGACATAAAGAATAAATGTACTAACATGGGAAATATGCAGATTATGGTTTTTCCTTTTTTTTTTTGGTAATCAAATGAATACCTTGGAAACTATAGATGCAAAATAGTTAGCACACCAGATAGGCTGGAAAACAAACAGATTCTATCAAGCAAATCTACTGCATTTAATATGTTGGGAACAATGAGTCCATTTGGGGCTCTGGTTAGGGGTACCTTGGTGAGCCAAGGGCCTTGGTGGTTAAAAGGAATGAGAAAAGGATTAAACACAGCCCCTTGCAGGCTGAAAGCACAGCAAACAAAAACTGGTACCATGTCATGTGTACATTCACAGTAGAACTTCAGTTTCTGTTGCACATACTTGCAAAGGAAAAATGCAATGTTTCGATATTTAAATCAGTTCTATAAAAAGCAGACCACTTGGTAAAAGTTTGAATTCCCTTTCAGAAGTTGGTCTGGTAATACAAAAAAGATTTAGTTTTAGAAAGAGTGGGGTACAGTGTATTCTTTGTTAATGGCAGTGTGTCTTTATACTCAAAGCCCTATGTACAATCATCTTTCTATGAAGCTAATTGCAAACTGCTTCAAATAATGAGAATGGGTCTGTTTATTGTAACTAATTGATTTCCAATACTTCAGAATTAATTGGGCAGAACAGGTCATCCCAGGCTTTCTTTGAGGCATGTTTTAATGGGTGCTGAATTTAAGGAATTAACGGATAGATTAGTATAATTTATTTTCACATTTGCTTTTTTTTTTTTTTTTTCTCTAGAAACAGCTTTTTTTCTTCCTAGGAAGAAACCCTATTCTTGCTCTTCTTCTCACCCCTTTCTTTTTTACCACACAACATTCAACTCACCTCTTTATTTCTAGCAGGAAAATGCCTTAGCTTCCTAGCTATTCTGACTTTAAATTCTAACCATGAAAATAAAGAGTCACTGGAATCATCTGAACTCACTAGTCTTCAGAGTATGTCAGCCACCCTTACTGACTGACTAAAGGATACCTGGGAAAACTTTGCCTTCTCACATATATAGTACTTATATTTACAGATTTCATAATTCATAGCTGATGTGCTATTTTTAGAAATGTAGGTTGAATTCAATACCAGTTTCCATTCTTATTAGCACATATTAAGTGTTCAAAAGAAGAAAAGCAAATAAAACTTTCATCAGTGAAGCAGTTACCTAAATTCCTGATGGTCTAATTCAACAACTGTCAGTCATGAAAATATGTATGTATCATTTTAAAGGCAAGATAATCAAATACCTATGATAATCTTTATTCAAGACAGATCATAGAGATCAGATCCCCTAAAGGCAGATGCAAATAGAACTAAACCTAAGTTTCCATGTGGTTAAAGCATGGCCATTGTGTCTTCCTCATCTTTCACCTAACTCAGCCTTTCCTGGACCCAACTTTTAGGACTTTTATTACACATACAACACAATCATTCAGTTAAGCATCACCCCAAATCCTTTGTTTGTGGTTAATTAAAAAAAAAAAATCTCAGTTCTTCAAAATGAGAAGCAAAGTGCTAAAGGCAGAATTTTTTTTTTTTTTTAAGATGTTTTAGATGCAGGTCATTTTTAAAGTACTTGTTCAATTTGTTACAATATTGCTTCCACTCTATGTTTTGGCTTTTTGGCTGCAAGACATGTGGGATCATAGCTCTCTGACCAAGGACTGAACATGCACCCTCTGCATTGGAAGGTGAAGTCTGAATCACTGAATTGCCAGGGAAGTCCCTGTAGGCAGAATTCTAAAATGGTTTGCAAGATTTCCCATATCCCTGACCTACATACCTTGAATAATCCCTGGGATTGCTAGCATGATGGGTTTTACCCAATAACTGATGATGTTTAAAAAGGAAAAAGAAAAAGATTACTCAGGTGGGCCTGACCCAATCATATGAGGCCTTGTTCTTCTCCGGTCACACAAAAGGAGGTCAGAAAGATGTGCACCCATGGGTGTAGAAGAAAGCCAGCATCCATGTGTGAAACATCCATGTAGAGGGTCACATGGGAAAGAACTGCTGATTGTCTCTAGAAACTGAGGGTGGTCCCCAACCAACAGTTAGGAAAATATGAGTACTTTGAATTCTGCAACCACAAGGAAATGAGTTGTGCCTATCACCTGTGAGCCTGGAAAAAGACTCCAAGCTCAGATGAAAATGCTGACCTGGCTGACACCCTAATTTTAGCCTGGTGAGACTGAACATGGAATCCAGTAACACTATGTCAAATACCTGACCTACAAAAAATGTGGAATAACAATTTTCTGTTGTTTTAAGCCATTACATTTGTGGTACTCCGTTAAGCAAAACTGAAAAATAATACAATTGGAAAGAAGGCATGTACCCCTTGAATCTGGAAGATTTTTTTCATGCTTACACTTTTCATCCCAGACATTTTCAGTTCAGTTCAGTCGCTCAGTCATGTCCGACTGTTTGGAGACACTTTGGAGATACACTATCGAGGTTTTGGCACCATATTGGTTTTTCTCTGGCAAAGCTTCAGATAGAAGATTCAATATTAACTGGTCATACCTAGCATGTAAAGATTTTGTGGCCAAAAAAATGTAATACAACCAGAGGTCCCCCAGGAGTATCCATATGCTCTGTCAATATAACTTCTTTTTGAAAAAGAGCCTGTTTCTACTCACACCATCATGTTTTTTTTTTTTTTAGAAAAGTCTAAATAAATACTCATGAAGCTCATTGCCAGGGCTTTGTTTTGTTTGAAGTATCCCTGAGCTGAAAGTGTAAATGATTGCACTCTCTGGGATGCTGTACTTCACAGACAAAGGAAGGAGACAGAAATGCAGCTTTGCATCAGCCCACATCGCATTCATGAAAGTCACAAAAAAGATAAAGTTTCAGCTCACGCAGTTGATGTTACTTTGTTAAAAAGACTATCCCATCAACCTCCCACACAGGAACCCCAAGAGGAGGCCTGATATTGGCAAACATGCAAAGGCATACAACACTGTGTGTTCATTTAATGAATGTCACTACAGATAAAGACATTACAACAATTTTTGCAAAGTGGAAATCATGGATAAACTGTCATTTAAAAGGACAATTACATGGTCTTAAAAGTAAGTCACATTACTGTATGTGAAGCATCCCAACTGTTTTTATGTATGTTTAGAAGGCTGCCTGTCACTTGTCATCAGTCATGTCTCATTGAAGAATTTGGGGTAGACAGGAGCTTGTTCTGTTTGGTCTACTTGCTTTTTACATATGAACTAAATAACATAAATATTGTGTATGTCTTTTGCCTTTTAATGAAAGAATCTGCTTTTTAATAATACCTTTATTGAGACATAAAGTAACATAAATTCACCTGTTTAGTGGTATTTAATATATGCACAGAGTTGTGCAGTCATCACCACTATCTAATTTTAGAACATTTTTATAACCCCATGATGAAATCCTGTTCCCACCTATTAGTAGTGGTAACTCCCTGTTCCCTTCTTCCTCCAGCCCCTGGAAAACTCTAATCTACTTTTTGTCTTTACAGATCTGCCTATTCTGGATATTTCATCTATATAAAATCATAAAATATGTAGCCTATTGTGTCTAATTTCTTAGCATAATGTTTTCAAAGTTCATCAATGTCATAGCATAAATCAGTACTTCATTCCACCTTAAGACCAGATAATGTCTCATTGAGTGGACATACTCCATTTTATTTAACCTTCATTGATGGACACTAGTGTTGTTTCTGCTTTTTGACTGTGATCAATAATGCTGCTGTGATCAATAATGTATATGAGAAACACTCATATACAAGTTTTTTGGGGGTCTATGTTTTCATTTTTCTTGAGAATGGAACTGTTAGATAATACGATAGTTCCACGTTTAGCATTTTGAGGAACTAGGTAACTATTTTCCAAAGTAGTTGTACCATTTTAAAATATGACCAATAATGTTTAAGATTTCCAATTTCCCCATATACTCACTAATACTTGTTACTGTCTGACTTCTTTCTAGACATCTTAGAAGGTATGAGGTATTATCTCACTGCAGTTTTTATGTTTGTTTTTAATTTATTCATTTATTTTAATTGGAGGCTAATTACTTTACAATATTGTGGTGGTTTTTGCCATACATTGGCATAAATCAGCCACGGATGTACATGTGTCCCCCACCCCGAACCCCCCCTCCCACCTTCCTCCCCATCCCATCCCTCTGGGTTGTCCCAGTGCATCGGCTTTGAGTGCCATGTTTCCTGCATTGAACTTGGACTGGTCATCTGTTTCACATTTGGTAATACACATGTTTCAGCTCATGCAACTCAATACCAGAAAAATAATTGACCCAATAAAAAAAATGGGCCAAAGAACTAAACAGACATTTCTCCAAAGAAGATATACAGATGACTAACAAACACATGAAAAGATGCTCAACATCACTCATTACCAGAGAAATGCAAATCAAAACCACAATGAGGTACCATCTCACTGCAGTCTTAATGTATATTTCCCTAATAATCAATAATGTTGAGTATCTTCTCCTGTGCTTATTGGATGTTTGTATATCTTTGACTTAATATCTATCCTAGTCATTCACCCATTTTTTAAAATTGGGTTACTTGTCTTTTCTTTGTTAAGCTGTACAAATTCTTAACATATTCTGGATATAAGTCCTTTATTGGATACATAAGATTTTCAAGTATTTTCTCCAATTCTGTGGGCTATTTTCCTATTTTCCTGATGCACATGAGTTTTTATTTTGATGATAACCAATGTATCTATTTTTTGCTGTTATTTTTTGTACTTTTTGTGTCATATAGGAGAAACCATTGACTAATCCAAAGTAGTAAAGATTTCTTCTTAAAGGAGTTCATAGCTTTAACTCATATTTAGGTCTGTAGTTCATTTTTTGTTTATTTTGTATATGACATAAAATAGGGATCCAATTTCAGTCTTTTGCATTTGGTTATCCACTTGTCCCAGGAACACTGTTGAAAAGACTATTTTCTACCATTGAATTTTCTTGGCACCCTTATCAAAAGTCAATTGAGCATAAATGTATGGACTTATTTCTGGACTCTCAATTGTATTCTACTGATGAATATGTATATCCTTATGCCAGTACCACACTTTCTTGATTACACTATCTTTGTAGTAAGTTTTGAATAGGGAAATATGAGTCCTCCAAGTCTGTTCTTTTTCAAGATTGTTTTGGTTATTCTGGGTCCCTAGCATTTCCATATGAATTTTAGGATCAATGTGTCAATTTTTGCAAATAAATTGCATGAGATTTAGATAAAAGTTGCATTAACTTTAAAATTATATAAAGGTTGCATGACTTAACAAAGTCAAATTGGGGAGTACTGTCATCTTAACCTCTTAATACCTCTAATCTATGAACATGAGAAATCTTTATATTTATTAGATCTTCTTTAATTTCCTTCAAAAATATTTTGTAGATTTAAGTGTATAAGTCTTATACCTATATGTTATATTTTGGAAATTGTATTAATTTTTGTTTTTATAAATGAAATTATTTTCAAGTTCATTTTCTAATTGTTCATGCTAATGAGAATAATGTGTTTTTAGGAGAATATGACTGGTGAATTCTAGGACACTACAACCACATCAAAGACATTCAAATAACATTCAAATGGCTTAAATCTTAAAATGAGAGCTGTACAGTCAAAGTAATGCTACTAGATGGTATAAGATAAACCACAAATAAAACATCAAATAATTTTGGAGATGAGAGATCCAGCTATACTCATAGAAGTGGAGAAATTTAAGTTGAGGCTGAATGATTAATATTTGGATCAGTAAGTATTATGAAGTGGATCTTCATTATTATAAGGAAAATTAATATATATCTCCTTATTTGTATAGTCTAACTATATGTACATATGTATATAATGAGTGAAAGTTGCTCAGGCATGTCCGACTCTTTGTGACCCCATGAATTATACAGTCCATGGAATTCTCCAGGTCAGAATACTGGAGTGGGTAGCCTTTCCCTTCTCCATGGGATTTTCGAAACCTAGGGATTCAACCCAGGTCTCCCACATTGCAGGCAGATTTTTCACAAACTGAGCCACAAGGAAAGCCCATATATGTATATAGACATGTATATATGTACTTGTGTATATATTAATACATGTACACACACATACATATTATATATATATATATATACATACACACACATTTACTTATATATATAGATATATATATATAAAACACATAGGAAGTAAATATATATGAATATTAATAAGCCATAGATAAAGAAATAATGTCATTTGCAACAACGTGGATTATAGAGATTATAATACTATGTGAAGTAAGTCAGACAAAAACAAATATCATATGATATCACCTATACACGGAATCTTTAAAAAAAATACAAATGAGCTTATATGCAAAACAGAAATAAAATAAACATATGATTACCTAAAAGAAGAGGGGGAGGAGTGATAAATTAGGGGAGGAGTGATAAATTAGGAGTTTGGGATTAACATATATACACTCATTTCAGTTCAGTCACTCAGTCATGTACGACTCTTTACAACCCCATGGACTGTAGCATGCCAGGCTTCCGTGTCCATCACCAACTCCTGAAGTTTGCTCAAATTCATGTTCCTAGAGTCGGTGACGCAATCCAACCATCTTATTCTCTGTTGTCCCCTTCTCCTCCTGCCATCAAACTTTCCCAGCATCAGGGGCTTTTCTAATGAGTCAGTTCTTTGCATCAGATGGCCAAAGTATCGGAGTTTCATCTTCAGCATTAGTCCTTCCAATGATTATTCAGGACTGATTTCCTTTAGGATGGACTGGTTGGATCTCCTTGCTGTCCAAGGGACTCTCAAGAGTCTTCTCCAACACAACAATTCAAAAGCATCACTTTTTCAGTGCTCAGCTTTCTTTATAGTCCAACTCTCGCATCCATACGTGACTACTGGATAAATCATAGCTTTGACAAGATGGACCTTTGTCAGCAAAATAACATCTCTGCTTCTTATCTTGCTGTCTAGGTTGATTACAGCTTTCCTTCCAAGGAGCAAGCATCTTTTAATTTCATGGCTGCAGTCACCATCTGCAGTGACTTTGGAGCCCCCAAAATAAAGTCCTTCACTGTGTCTATTGTTTTCCCATCTATAAGCTATGAAGTGATGGGACCAGATGCCATGATCTTAGTTTTCTGAATGTTGAGTTTTAAGCCAACCTTTCCACTCTCCTCTTTCACTTTGATCAAGAGACTCTTCAGTTTTTCTTCACTTTCTGCCATAAGGGTGGTGTCTTCTGCATATCTGATGGTATTGATGTTTCTGCTGGCAATCTTCATTCCAGCCTGTGCTTCATCCACACCAGCATTTTGTGTGATGTACTCTGCATAGAAATTAAATAAGCAAGGAGACAATAAACAGCCTGGATGTACTCCTTTCACAATGTGAAACAGGTCTGGTCTTCTGTGTCCAGTTCTAACTGTTGCTTCTTGACTTGCATACAGATTTCTCAGGAGGCAGATCAGGTGGTCTGGTATTCTCATCTCTTTAAGAAGTTTCCACAGTTTGTTGTGATGAACACAGTCAAAGCCTTTGCTATAATCAATAAAGCAGATCTAGATGTTTTTCTGGTATTGTCTTGCTTTTTTGATGATCCAACAAATGTTGGCAATTTGATCTCTGGTTCCTCTGCCTTTTCTAAATCTAGCTTGAACATCTGGAATTTCACAGTTCACATACTGTTGATGCCTGACTTGGAGAATTTTCAGCATTCCTTTGCTAGCATGTGAGATAAGTGCAATTGTGCAGTAGTTTGAGCATTCTTTGGCATTGCCTTTCTTTGGGATTGAAATGAAAACTGACCTTTTCCAGACCTGTGGCCACTGCTGAGTTTTCCAAATTTGCTGGCATATTGAGTGTGGCACTTTAACAGCATCATCTTTTAGGATTTGAGATAGTTCAACTGGAATTCCATCCCCTCCACTAGCTTTGTTCATCGTGATGCTTCCTAAGTCCCACTTGACTTACCATTCCAGGATGTCTGGCTCTAGGTGAGTGATCACACCATCATGGTTATCTGGGTCATGAAGATCTTTTTTGTACAGTTCTTCTATGTATTCTTGCCATCTCTTCTTAATATCTTCTGCTTCTGTTAGGTCCATACCATTTCTGTTGTTTATTGTGCCCATCATTGTATGAAATATTACCTTGGTATCTATAATTTTCTAAAAGCGATCTCTAGTCTTTCCCCGTCCATTGTTTTCCTCTATTTGTTTGAATTAATCACTGAGGAAAGCTTTCTTATCTTTGGAACTCTGCATTCAAATGGGTGTATCTTTCCTTTTCTCCTTTGCCTTTAGCTTCTCTTCTTTCCTCAGCTATTAAGGTCTCCTCAGACAACCATTTTTCCTTTTTGTATTTCTTCTTCTTGAGGATGATTTTGATTCCTGCCTCCTGTACAATGTCACAAACCTCCATCCATAGTTCTTCAGGCACTCTGTCTATCAAATCTAATCACTTGAATCTATTTCTCACTTCCACTGTAAGGGATTTGATTTAGGTCATATCTGAATGGTCTAGTGGTCTTCCCTACTTTCTTCAATTTAAATCTGAATTTGGCAATAAGGAGTTCATGATCTGAGCCACAGTCAGCTCCCATTCCGTTTTTGTTGACTGTATAGAGCTTCTCCATTTTTGGCTGTAAAGAATATAGTCAATCTGATTTCAGTATTGACCATTTGGTGATGTCCATGTGTAGAGTCTTGTGATATTGGAAGAGGGTGTTTGCTATGACCAGTGCATTCTCTTGGCAAAACTCTATTAGTCTTTGTCCTGCTTCATTTTGTATTCCAAGGCCAAATTTGCCTGCTACTCCAGATATCTCTTGACTTCCTACTTTTGCATTCCAATCCTCTATAATTAAAAGGACATCTTTTTTGGGTGTTAGTTGTAGAAGGTCTTGTTGGTCTTCATAGAACCGTTCAACTTCAGCTTCTTCAGCATTACTGGTTGGGGCAGACTTGGATTACTGTGATATTGAATGGTTTGCCTTGGAAACGAAAAGAGATCATTCTGTTGTTTTTGAGATTGCATCCAAGTATTACATTTTGGAATCTTGTTGAATCTGATGGCTACTCCATTTCTTCTAAGGGATTCTTGACCACAGTAGTAGATATAACCGTCATCTGAGTTAAACTCACCCATTCCAGTCCATTTTAGTTCACTGATTCCTAGAATGTTGACATTAACTCTTGCCATCTCCTGTTTGACCACTTCCAAGTTGCATTGATTCATGGACCTAACATTCCAGGTTCCTAAGCAATATTGTTCTTTACAGCATCTGACTTGACTTCCATCAACAATCACATCCACAACCAGGCATTGTTTTAGCTTTGGCTCCATCTCGTCAATCTTTCTAGAGTTATTTCTCCACTCTCCTCCAGTAGCATATTGGGCACCTACCAACCTGGGGAGTCCATCTTTCAGTGTCCTATATTTTCCTTTTTCATACTATTCAAGGGTTCTCAAGGCAAGAATACTGAGGTGGTTTACCATCCCCTTCTCCAGTGGACCACATTTTGTCAGAACTCTCCACCATGACCCATCCATCTTGGGTAGCTCTCCAAGGCATGGCTCATAGTTTCATTGAGTTAGACAAGGCTGTCGCTCATGTCACCAGTTTGATTAGTTTTCTGTGGTTGTGGTTTTCATTCTGTCTGCCCTCTGATGGAGAAGGATAAGAGGCTTATGGAAGCTTTCTGTTGGGAGAGACTGATTGTGGGGAAACTGGGTATTGTTCTGATTGGCAGGGCCATGCTCAGTAAATCTGTAATCTAATTTTCTGTTGATGGGTGGGGCTGTGTTCCGTACCTGTTGCTTGACCTGAGACCAAACTCTGGTGGAGGTAATGACCATAATGGCGACCTCCTTTAAAAGGTCCCGTGCACGCACTGCCGCACTCAGTGCCCTGACCCTGCAGCAGGTTACCACTGACTCATGCTTCTGCCAGAGACTCCTGGACATTCACAGGCAATTCTGCATCAGTCTCTGTAGGGTTACTGCTCCTTTCTCCTGGGTCCTGGTGGCACAAGATTTTGTTTGTGCCCTCCAAGAGTCTGCTTCCCTAGTCCTGTGTAAATTATGTAATCAAATCCCACTGGCCTCCAAACTCAAATTTCTTGACGGTACTCAGTCCCCTTGCCAGATCCGTAGGTTGGGAAATCTGTTGTGGGTCCTAGAACTCTCTTAAGAGTGTGAGAATTTCTTTGGTATAATTGTTCTACAGTTTGTGGCTATGGGGTTTGACTGAAAATGCGATTTTGCCCCTCCTACCATCTTAGTCATGAGAAATACTGGGCTGGAAGAACCACAAGCTGGAATCAAGATCACCAGGAGAAATATCAATAACCTCAGATATACAGATGACACCATCCTTACGGCAGAAAGTGAAGAGGAACTAAAAAGCCTCTTGATGAAAGTGAAAGAGGAGAGTGAAAAAGTTAGCTTAAAGCTCAACATTCAGAAAACTAAGATCATGGCATCTGGTCCCATCGTTTCATGGGAAATAGATGGGGAAACAGTGGAAACAGTGTCAGACTTTATTTTGGGGGGCTCCAAAATCACTGCAGATGGTGATTGCAGCCATGAAATTAAAAGACACTTACTCCTTGGACGGAAAGTTATGACCAACCTAGATAGCATAAAAAAAAAGCAGAGATGTTACTTTGCCAAAAAAGGTCCATCTAGTCAAGGTTATGGTTTTTCCAGTGGTCATGTATGGATGTGAGAGTTGGACTGGGAAGAAAGCTGAGTGCCAAAGAATTGATGCTTTCAAACTCTGGTGTTGGAGAAGACTCTTGAGAGTCCCTTGGACTGCAAGGAGATCCAACTAATCCATCCTAAAGGAGATCAGTCCTGGGTGTTCTTTGGAAGGACTGATGCTAAAGCTGAAACTCCAATACTTTAGCCACCTCATGCAAAGAGTTGACTCATTGGCAAAGACCCTGATGTTGGGAGGGATTGGGGGCAGGAGGAGAAGGGGATGACAGAGGCTGAGATGGCTGGATGGCATCACCGACTCGATGGACATCAGTTTGAGCGAACTCCAGGAGTTGGTGATGGACAGGGAAGCCTGGTGTGCTGTGATTCATGGGGTTACAAAGAGTCAGACACCACTAAGCTACTGAACTGAACTGACCATCTTACTGGGGTTTTTCCTTTGCCCTTGGATGTGGGGTCTCTTTTTTGGTCTGATCAAACATTCTCTTGTCAATGGCTATTCAGCAGTGAGTTGTAATTTTGAAGTTCTCAC
The DNA here is from genome assembly GCF_029378745.1 of Bos indicus. Lineage (NCBI taxonomy): Eukaryota > Metazoa > Chordata > Mammalia > Artiodactyla > Bovidae > Bos > Bos indicus. The sequence goes on from NC_091767.1 coordinate 56,960,417, forward strand.
AGGTGAAGATACATACACTGCTGCTGCTGCTGCTAAATTGCTTCAGTCATGTCCGACTCTTCGTGACCCCATGGACTTTAGCCTACCAGGCTCCTCCACCCATCGGATTTTCCAGGCAAGAGTCCTGGAGATATATACACTACTATATATAAAATATTTAAACAGAAAGGACCTACTGTGTAACACAGTGAACTATACTCAACATTGTGTAAGAACCTATACGGCTAAAGAATCTATCAAAGAATATATATAACTGAATCACTTTGCTGTATACCTGAAACTAACACAACATTGTAAATCAACTGTGTTGTCAGTTGCTCAGTCATGCCTAATTCTTTTGTGACCCCATAGACTGTAGCTCCAGGCTTCTCTCCATGGGAATTTCCAGGCAAGAGTACTGGAGTGAGTAAGCACTTCCTACTCCAAAATCAACTATGCTTCAATTTAAATTTTTTAAAAAAGAAAAAAGAAATCTTTATGTGATTAAGAAATTTGTGCATGTTGTTTTGAGTTTTACTGAGTTTTAGGTTATTGATAGTCACAATAACCTATCTGTAATCCAACTATTACAGATTACTATTATCTGTAAAAGCAGAGACATTACTTTGCCAACAAAAGTCCATCTAGTCAAAGCTATAGTTTTCCGTAGTCATGTATGGATGTGACAGTTGAACTGTAAAGAAAGCTGAGCACTGAAGAATTGATGCTTTTTGAATTGTGGTGTTGGAGAAGACTCTTGAGAGTCCCTTGGACTGTGAGGAGATACAACCAGTCTATCCTAAAGGAGATCAATCCTGAGTATTCATTGGAAAGACTGATGCTAAAGATGAAACTCCAAACCTTGGCCACCTGATGAGAAGATTTGACTCATTGGAAAAGACCCTGATGCTGGGAAAGATTGAAGACAGGAAGAGAAGGGGATGACAGAGGATAAGATGGTTGGATGGCATCACCAACTCTATGGACATGAGTTTGAGTATGCTCTGGGAGATGGTAGTGGATAGGGAAGCCTAGCGTGCTACAGTCCATGGGGTCACAAAGAGTCAGACTTGATTGAGCGACTGAACTGAAATGAACTGAGTCTTCAGCACCTAGGACAGTGCCTAGCTCATGGGAGCTGCAAAATAAATATTTCTTAAATGATTAAATAAATACTCAGTATTGGTAAGTGGGCTTCTCAGGTGGCACTGGTGGTAAAGAACCCACCTTTACAGGTTGGAGACATAAGAGATGCAGGAAATGCAAGAGACACGAGTTCAATCCTAGGTTGGGAAGATTCCCTGGAAAAGAGCATGACAACCCAGTCCAGTATTCTTGCCTGGAGAATCCCATGGACAGAGGAGTCTGGCAAGCTGCAGTCCATAGGGCAATGAAGTGTGAGAAATGATGGAAGTGACTCAGCATGCATATATTGGTAAGCATTGGGAATACAAGTGGTCTTTTATTAAAGCACAAGCTGGAATCAAGATTGCTGGGAGAAATATCAATAACCTCAGATATGCAGATGACATCACCCTTATGGCAGAAAGTGAAGAAGAACTAAAGAGCCTCTTGGTGAAAGTGAAAGAGGAGAGTGAAAAAGTTGGCTTAAAGCTCAACATTCAGAAAACAAAGATCATGGCATCTGGTCTCATCACTTCATTGAAAATAGAAGGGGAAACATTGGAAACAGTGGCTGACTTTATTTTGGGGGGCTCCAAAATCACTGTAGATGGTGATTGCAGCCATGAAATTAAAAGACGCTTACTCCTTGGAAGGAAAGTTATGACCAACCTAGACAGCATATTAAAAAGCAGAGACATCGCTTTGTCAACAAAGGTCTGTCTAGTCAAGGCTGTGGTTTTTCCAGTACTTTGGATGTGAGATAGATTCACTCCATCTCATTCACTCCATACCAGTGAGTATGGATTTCATGTATGGATGTGAGAGTTGAACTATAAAGAAAGCTGAGCACCAAAGAATTGATGCTTTTGAACTGTGGTGTTGGAGAAGACTCTTGAGAGTCCCTTGGACTACAAGGTGATCCAACCAGTCCATCCTAAAGGAAATCAGTTCTGGGTGTTCATTGGAAGGACTGATGTTGAAGCTGAAACTCCAATACTTTAGCCACCTGATGTGAAGAGCTGACTCATTTGAAAAGACACTAATGTTGGGAAAGATTGAAGGCAGGAGAAGGGGATGACAGAAGATGAGATAGCTGGATGGCATCACCTACTCAATGGATATGAGTTTGGGTAAACACCGGGAGTTGGTGATGGACAGGGAGGCCTGGTGTGCTGCAACCCATGGGGTCACAAAGAATCAGACATGACTGAGTGACTGAACTGAACTGAACTGAAAAATAAATAAAAAGTGATCTAAAAATTGGTTTAATTACATTAGAGAATAATCTAATGTAGTTGAATTGTGCATGCCATTTAACCTAGTATACACTTCTAATTATACCATACACCCTAGATGTCTTCTTCCTCATATGTTGAAGAATATTCATTGTAACTTGCAAAAGAGAATGGCTACCCACTGCAGTATTCCTGCCTAGAGAATTGCATGAACAGAGGAGCCTGGCAGGCTATAGCCCACAGGTTGCAAAGAGTCGGACACAACTGAGTGACTAACACTTTCACTTGTCTTTCATCAATACTTGACATAAAACACTTAATTTCCTTCCAAACGGAACTAGTTATTTATAAAATTATTATTATGGAATACTATACAATAATAGAGATGAATGAAATAAAACCATATGAAATAATATGAATTATCATTAGTATAATAGTAAGAGAAAAATCAATTTACAAAAGTGTGTATCCAGCATGATAACACTTGTATAACATGGAAACAGTGCCACATATTGTTTAATGGAACACATAAACATTTTCTTCATAATAAAGCATGTATGGGGAATGTATTTGCCAGGTCCAGGATAGTAATTACCTTTGTTGGAGGCGGCAAGAAAAAATTGGAGAGAATATTGGGGTCTTCCACTGTCCTTATCATGGAGGTTTTTGTTTATTTAGATAAAAGATCTGAGCCAAATACAACAAAATAGTAAAACTGGCTAAGGTTGCTTGAATAGTAAATACACGAATATTGTTTTTAAAATATCTCTGTATTTTCTGTATATTTGAAATATTTTACATTTAAGATAAAGAAATAAGGTAAAGAAAGACAGAAGAGAGATACATATCATGTCCTCGAGCTAGGTGACGAAAGTGTGTCTGTAATGTGGGAAGCAAGGTCCGCTGAAGGATAAGGAGCTTACAGTGAAAGTGCGGCTAAATGAGGACAGTAATCTATGGCCCGTAACCTCTGAGAATAAGCTAAGAATTGTGGTTAACAGTATATGAAACATCCTAAATTATACAGATCAGCAAATAAAATGCATGTCCATGGCAGCGGTATTCATAAAAGGGATACAAGATCTGGAGAATGGATTGGGATGCCACGTACCAAGAGAAAACCATAATCTTCAGCTATTTGTAATTTCAACATGTATCTACTAACAAATTTTAAGAGTTTCTAAAATAAGGCTAACCCTGGTAGTGCTATCTTGAAGCTGAAAACTATAAATCTTACTACTACCAGAGAGGGTATGCTGTCATTAGGATGAGAACTTAGGACCTTTTTTAGGGCCACACTGAAAGCCTAGAATGGAGTGGGCATAAGGATCCAGTCTTTTCAGGCCCCTTTCTCCCCATACAAGGAAATCTGTGCTTCTGCAGCCAAATGAAGATTTAAGCTCTGATCAGCCTTGGCTCTGCCCCCATCAAACTAGAGTTCACTGAACTGTTTGATTGTAAGTAGCTCCTTTGATTTTTAAACTGGTTAAATATGATGAAAATCTGTGCACAAACTTGCAAATGAACCCCAGAAAGACAAAGGCCTTTGAAATGGACATTTCAAATGAGCTAAGTAGGTGGAGAAGCCCGCAAGTAATTGTTCATATTTCATGGGGACTTGGTTTTTCATGAATTCATCTCAGTGTCATCTTTCATACATATTACAGTGTCGGTTCATTAAAATTCTTGATGCAGTGCTGAACCTGGTCAGACTGAAATGGGGCTGACAAACCTCATGTCTGCTGCACAGATAACCAGACCTTATGAAGGTGAAATTAGTTTTCAGGAGCTGTACTGCTCACTTGATTGATTCCGTCTTAGAAGTCATATGACTTAATGTTTCCTGCTTGGGCTGCCTCTGTCATGCAAACATGACCTGATAACACATTGTCAGGAGCGCTCCAGAGAGCTAACAGCAATCTAACATCTTTCTACTGAGTGTGAAGTTCCATCTGAAATGTGCATATTTGATAAGCAGCTCATCTTCTCTCTGTCCTTTTCATTTTCGGAAAGTTAATCTTCTCTGCTCTAGTGAGTGCTGTGGGGAGATGAGGTGGGCAGACATGCCGCAGGAGGCCCCAAACTCTGCTGTGTGAGGGAAGTTCACTGTCTAGAGGCCACTCTGTCTGGACATCACTTCTGAGAAGCAGCTAGACAAGGAGAGAGAACGCAGGTACACCATCATATCCAGGAGGGAGAAAATGAAATCAGGGAGTTTCATTACTGAGTGTTATTTGACTTTGTTGTCAAAGATACATTTAACCATCTCTTCACCACAGCAGAAATCTGTATTGTATATTCAGACAAAGCACACAATGTCTTCTGAAATCAAGGTGGCTGACCTCATAGAATTTTAATGCTGAAATTCACATAGAGGCCCCCCTTTCAAACCCCATTTTACAGAAGAGCAAATCTAAACTTGGAGAGGCTTAGTGGCTCATCCAAAGTCACATAGCTCTATTAGTTGTGATCCAAGGCTAAGACTTAGATCTTCAGATTCAGTTTAGTTCTTCTGGCACTTCCCTGCACTGACCCCTCACCTAGAAGTCAGATTTGGGCTTCAGAGAGAGTCTGTGAAGGTCACATTTGGACCTGGTGTAGCACCTTCTCATTCCTGATCTAGGCTTCATATTTTCTCACATAATAACATCATTTATATTAAACTTTACAAGTCACAAAATACAACCACAAACATCTCATTGCCCTTCACAAAGAAAGTTTGAGACAAAGTATGCAAGACATCATTCTCAGTTCACTGTTAAAGACACTGAAAGTGAGAAATGTACCTGCATTGTCACTCCTTGACTGGCTGACTCTTGGAAGTGACATCTAGATTCTAGAAAGTACATTTTTTCTTGTGCCAGAATTTGGGGCCATCTGCAGTATGTCTGCCCACCTCATTCCCCAACTGCGCTCACTTGCTCAAGACCAATGAGAAAGTACTTAAAAAACTTGGATGGAGATAACTGAAGAACAGATAGACATAGGAATCCAAGAATCAGAATATCCCAATACTGAAGAGTTGGCAAAGTGGCAGTTATGCTGCCAGTCTGGAGAGCAATCAGATCAGATAAAAGCAAGAGGAGTAGGGGCTCCAAAAGAGGGCTCCAAGAAAAATAAAACCAAAATAATGACTCGCCTGATATACTTGATCATCAATAAAAGAATATTTGTGATCAATTGATCTAAAAGAGAATTTTGAAAAAAAGAAAAGGTACATAGAAAGCTAAGTGAATTCTAAAAAGAGACAATGATTATTCCCAGGAAGAATTTAAAAGGAAGAACTTCTCCGAGAGACTATTTGGTTCTAATGTAATATGCAAGGCATAACAACCTGATCACTGACTTTAGAGTAACCAAGATGTGTACTGTAGATCCACTGAGAGACGAGTGGAGAGGTGAAGTTGTAGGAGAGGGAGGACTATAAGAGAGTCAAATTCTCACTATACTGGAAACGGAAGTCAATAAAAAATGTTTAAAGTTAATAAATCTGTTAGTTTTGCTGTATAACAAACAACTACAAATGTTAGTGGCTTTAAACAAGAACCATTTCAGTTGCTCAAAATTATGTTGGGTAACAAATTAGGCTGTGCTTAATACGATGATTCATTTCTGCTCCATACAATGTCAGCTAGACTCGTTCATGTGTATGTGGTCAGCTGATAGTGGATGGCTTCATGCGTGTTCTTGGAAGTTGGTTGGCTGTCACCTGGCTCAATGGAGGCAACTGGACTAGCCTGGGCTTGTTTACATAGTGGTAGCCACAGTGCTCCCAAAGGCAGTAATAAAACAAACCCCAATTTCAAGCCTCTGCTTGTATCATGCTTGTTAATGACACACTGGCCAAAACAAGTTATACAGCCAAGTCAAGATTCAAAGGATAGAGAAATACAGACTACCTCTTATAGAAGAAGCTATAAAGTTACATTGAAAAATCAAGTACATTCAAGGGTGGAACGATTTTGTGTCCATTTTTGAAATCTACCATGATAGAAACTGACAGATTATGGTACATTAAATACAGACTGAAAAACTAGTCAAAGCTATGGTTTTTCCAGTAGTCATGTATGGATGTCAGATTTGGACTATAAAGAAAGCTGAGTGCCGAAGAATTGATGCTTTTGAACTGTGGTGTTGGAGAAGACTCTTGAGAGTCCCTTGGACAGCAAGGAGATACAAACAGTCCATAGTAAAGGAAATCAGTCCTGAATATTCATTGGAAAGACTGATGCTGCAGCTGAAACTTCAATACTTTGGCCACCTGATGCGAAGAACTGACTCTTTGGAAAAGACCTGTTGCTGGTTGTTGGAAAAGACCTGTTGATTGAAGGCAGGAGGAGAAGGGGATGACAGAGGATGAGATGGTTGGATGGCATCACCGACTCAATGGGACATGAGTTTGAGTAAACTCTGGGAGTTGGTGATGGACAGGAAGGCCTGGTGTGCTGCAGTCCAAGGGGTTGCAAAGAGTTGGACACGACTGAGCAACTGAACTGAAACTAAAAAACTAGAATTAAGTGGTTATATTGTACAAATCACAAATATATACCTACAAACTAATTGGAGATAGAATGACTGCTTCAATATTGCTTGAATGGATACATGTAATTAGGATAAAATTTTCAGTGATTGAAAAACATCCTACTACTAGGCATATACTCTGAGGAAACCAGAATTGAAAAAGACACATGTACCCCAATATTCACTGCAGCACTATTTACAATAGCTAGGACATAAAAGCAACTGAGATGTCCAAAAACAGATGAATGGATAAGGAAGTTGTGGTACATATACACAATGGAATATTATTCAGCTATAAAAATGAATGCATCTGAGTCAGTTCTAATGATGTGGATGAACCTAGAGCCTTTTATATAGAGTGAAGTAAGTCAGAAGAAAAAGACAAATATCATATATTACCACATATATATGGAATCTAGAAAGATACTACTGACGATCCTACTTTCAAGGAAGCAAAGGAGACACAGACATTTTGGACACAGTAAGGGAAGGAGAAAATGGGATGATATGGGAGAACAGCACTGAAACACATACATTACCATATGTTAAACAGATAGCCAGTGGAAGTTTGATATATGACACGGGGAATCCAAAGCCAGTGCACTGTGACAGCCTAGAGGAGTGGGATAGGGAGGGAGGTGAGAGGGGAGTTCAAAAGGGAGGACACATTATGTATACCTAATGTGGATTGATGTTTATGTATGGCAAAAACCATCACAATATTATAAAGTAATTATCCGCTGTTTTAAAAAAAAAAACTAAAAAAAAAAAAAAGTCTTGCATCTAGAACTACTTAGAAAACAAGATCATGTGCTCTAGAAATTGTGCTCTAGGAAACACAGAAAATGGGTCTAAAAATGAAAACTCCAGTGGCAGCTGCTATGGCCTAAGTGTAACCCTTAAAATTCACATGTTGAAATATTAGTCCTCAATGTAATTGTATTTGGAGATGAAGCCTTTGGCAGGTAATTACGTCATGAAGGGATTAGTGGCCTAACAAGAGACAAGAGAGAATTTGCTTCCTTTCTTCCTCTTTTTCTCTGCCATGTGAGGACACAAGAAGAAGGCTGTCTATAAACCAGGAAGAGTACACTTAGCAAAAACTGAATTGGCCAGGACCTTAAGCTTGGACTCCTCAGCCTCTAGAACTTTGAGAGATAAGTGCTTGCTGTCTAAGTCACCAAGTCTATAGTAATTTGTAATAGTAGACCAAATTAAGACAACAGTTCAACTATTTTAGGAAATATGTGTTTATAAAAGCACTATTTCTTAATTATTATGGTATTTTAAATGATTTAAACATATATCTTAAATTACAAATTAAATGTCACCATTAGGGACTGGTACACTCTTCTCTTTTTAAAAAATTTCTATTGGAGTATAGTTAATTTACAATGTCGTGTTAGTTTCTGATGAACAGCAAAGTGTATATGTTACACATATACATATATCAGCCTTCTTTGATGACTCAGTGGTAAAGAATCCGCCTTCAATACAGGAGATGAAGTTTCAATCCCTGGGTCAGGAAGGTCCTCTGGAGAAGGAAATGGCAACCCACTCCAGGATTCTTGCCTGGGAAATCCCATGGACAGAGGAGCCTGGTGGGCTACAATCCATGGCGTTGCAACAGTCAATACAACTTAGTGATTAAATCACCACCATACATATATCCACTCTTTTTTAAAGAATCTGTTCTAATATAGGCCACTGAAGAGCATTGAGTAGAGTTCTATGTGCTACAAAGTAGGTTCCTATTAGTTATCTATTTATTATATAGCAGTGTATATATGTCAATTCTAATTTTTTTACTTTTTCAGTGTGCATATGTCAATTCAAACCTCCCAATTTGCTTATCCCCTGATAACCATAAGTTTGTTTTCTACATCTGTGACTTTACTTCTGTTTTGTAAACAAGTTCATTTGTACCCTTTTCTTAGATTCCACACATAAGCGATACCATATATTTGTCTTTCTGTGTCTGACTTACATCACTTAGTATGACAATCTCTAGGTCCATCCATGTTTTTGCAAATGGCATTATTTTGTTCTTTCTTCTGACTGAGTATATTCCATTACCTGCTATATCTCTTAAATCATCAATCTGGCCAAAAACTCTTTCTTTAATTTCCTATTGAGAAAATGATAATTGCCTTCTATTTGGTGATATTTGGAGATTCAGACACATTTTATACATATATAAAGAATTACACCAAAATAGTAATAATAGTTATTTCTCAAATAAGTATTTGAGAAATAACTATTTGAGAAACTCTCAAAGCAAACTGCCAAGAATTTTATAAATCTTTTGTTGGAACTATCTAGTTTTCTAAAGTAAATACATATTGTGATTTTAACAGTGTTAACCATTGCCCACTGTATGTGCTCTAGGTCCTTAGTTCAAACCCCAAGTTTCCATACAAGAGAAGATTCTCCCCAATTTCCTCAGTCTATAACATCCATCTCAACAGATGCTTCGGGTCATCTGTGGTCTGACAGTTTTCCAATCCTGTAGGAAGGCATTGGGATAGATGAAAGGTGATGAGTAATGATTAGCTATCATGAGTAACGATTACTAAATCCTAGGTGTCAGCCCACAAAGTGCTTAGTGTAGATTGAAAGAAGAAAGAGCCCACTCTTACAAGATCAAGCAATTACTGAGTCATGTCTGGCCCTGGCAAAATGAAGTCCTGTCTCACGCAAAGACTGAGTATTTGAGAAGTTAGTTGCTGAGGCTCAAATAGTGCCCCTTGCAGAGATCCTTCAAACAAAACAGAGAAAAATTAAGTGTGAAGGTGATGCAACATATCTGTCTTGATTGTGGCAGTGATTAAGATTTGTAAAACCGAACACAAAAAGTCAATTTTCCTATAGGATATTTTAAAAACAAAATTTGAAGAACATAGTTGTCATGGAAAAAAAAAAAATGAGTTCCACATTCCTCCTAGATAGGAAAGGCTCACAGACTTTAAAACCAATACAAAAAGGAACTGCCTGGCTTTATATCTCCAGAAAGAATGTTCACATTACAAGCTGGATTAAGATGTTTTCTCTTTAAGTGAAAGTGAAAGTCACTCAGTCGTGTCCAACTCTTTGTGACCCCATGGACTGTATAGTCCATGGAATTCTCCAGGCCAGAATACTGGAGTGGGTAGCTTTTCCCTTCTCCAGGGGATCTTCCCAACCCAGGGATTAAACCCAGGTCTCCAGCATTGCAGTCGGATTCTTTACCAGCTGAGTCACAAGAGAAGCCCAAGAATACTGGAGTGGGTAGCCTATCCCTTCTCCAGTGGATCTTCCTGGCCCAGGAATCAAACCAGGGTCTCCTGCATTGCAGGCGGACTCTTTACCAACTGAGCTATGAGGGAAGCCCCCGTCCTCTCTTTAGAATAGACCTCAGTGCCACAAACAAAAAATCATAAAACTGCTGAATATCCATATAAAATGAAATCAAACATGCTAATCTGGCCACCTATAAAATACTGCTAAAATCCATTCCATTATTCCTGTGGGAATATCCATTTCCTAAATTTTGTCCTTGCTCTGTACAACTCCCATTAGCATCCAACAGTGTACACAATACTTCACACATTGTTTAGTACACAGTAAGCATGACTTCACTTTCACTTTTCACTTTCACGCATTGGAGAAGGAAATGGCAACCCACTCCAGTACTCTTGCTTAGAGAATCCCAGGGACGGTAGAGCCTGGTGGGCTGCTGTCTATGGGGTCGCACAGAGTCGGACACGACTAAAGCGACTTAGCAGCAGCAGCAGCAGCAGCAGCAGCAACAAGCATGCCATAAATATTTGTTTAAATATTTAAATATGTTTGCTCCCAAATTGGTATATTCTGATGAAGTCAGCATAACAGTGAAATTTCTCTATAATCACATAATAAATTATTTATCACGGGTGTCAACAGTAACCCTGTAGAGCAAAGGTAAGCAAAACAAATCCACAAACGTGTGCATTTAGTAGCCTCTACCCACTCTTCTCTACGTGTTTGGGTATAGGCTAGTGTCTGGCTCTGCTGCTCAAGCTTCATGGAAGAGAGATAAAAGATTAATGAGTCAGAGAGTTAGGAGCTGTTTTTAAGAAATCCGAACATTTTCTATTTTAAGCCTGGAAAAAGGAAGGGGAAAATACTATCTTAATTATCTTTTTTTCTCCAATGTCATCACATCCTAAAAACCAAGTCTATTTATTTTATCTAGCATTATTCAGGATGCCTTGCTTTATCAAAACACCGTGCATACTTTCAGAAAGGAAAACAAGAGAACCGCTTCTTCAATGTGGCCACATCTCAGAGGACAGAAAATCTGCAGTGAACACAACCTTTGTTACTTAATCCTGAACTACAAGAACTCTATTATATTTCTTTGCTTTTCAGCTTAGGAAACTCAGGTTGCTGACTTAATGTGAGGCGTGATGAACGAGTAGTCCTGGTTAGTTCAGAACCTCATCAGCCACTCCCGGGCAAACCATTCCTTGCTTTTCCAGAACCAAGTCTAGGCTGCAGCCACCAGCAGAGGAGCTTTATTATGGGTAAGCAATCGGTGGAATGGGATTGCAATCTCCAAACAGTTTCCCATCTGTGACATCAATTCTGTTTGGGAGCAGAGGTGATAGGCCTGTGCGTTTGCCTGAGTGTTTGCTCTGCTTCACAGAGTACACACGTGCCCCATGCATCACCCTGCCTATCCACTGCACACTGTAAACTTGCTGAGGTTCATGTCATAAATGTGCCTACAAACCTGGCCATGTTTATTGTGTGTCCCCATTCTTCTCTTTTTAACAAGAAGAACTGTCCTTTATTAGTCCCTCTTTCTGAGCACATCTGAGAAATTTCCTCCAGGATTGGAGCATTCATTCATTTTCCTTTGAAATCCTCTAGATGCATTTTTCAGATCAGCCACTAGATGCCCAGATGCCAAAATAAAACTCTAGCAGTTTTTCCGAGGAAAATAATGGTTTTGCAATTTAACAAGAATAGATATTTTTTTCAGCCATGCTACCCAGAGGCCTGGGCAAGGTTTTCATGTGCTTAAGGAGTTTTGGGTGTATGTCTGTGTGTGTTTAATGTACTCACAATATTATTATTTAGACTGGGGAGCAAAAGTCCTCAAACCAAGAATTATTAGAAATAAAAAATTCCCAGAAGCTGCCAGTACTTCTCTGACAATATAGACCTAGAAAAAATTACCTTAGAATCAAGCACCCAACTTCAAACTTCAGGACCCTCTTGAAAACTTTTTCACTAGCCACACTCCCTGGCTTACCTTTAGCAGTACCTAGAACACCAGGGTCTGAACTCTCACAGAAATCAAGGTGGTAAGCCAGGACCTGTGTTGAAGTATCCTCAACACAGGTAGTTAATATAATTCATTGTCAGTGTCCTTTTTACTGGAATTTTCTGCTTCTGCCCTTTAGCAGGATAAATGTGTTCCACTCAGGCTAGATTTTTGTGGGATATCATTAATCTATAAAGCATCCAGATACCAGTGATGGGCTGCAAAGAACATCAAAATCACAGCCTAGGAAATGCTAGTGAAGGAAGAGAGTTGGATTTGCCTGCGTGCATCAAAGTAATTTGGAAAGAGAAATGTGAGCATGGGAAAGTTTTTCAAATATGTAAAGGGCTATAACATTAAAATTCAAAATTATAGCACTGGAAGAAAACTTTGAGAGCGCTGCCACCAAGAGAGAGGATAATACTCTCAATCTGTATGGCCCTTTTTCTCACTGATGGACACAAATACTTTAGCTATATCATTTTCAACACAGCTTTAATGATGGTTCAAAACAATGGAAGAAAAATGCTCTGAAGATAAATTAAAAATCACTCAACGTGTCTCATGCCCAGCAGTTTTTTCAGTGCAATGCTCAGTCATGTTTGACTCTCTGAGAATCTATGGACTGTAGCCCACCCGGTTCCCCATCCATGGGATTATCTCAGCAGGAATACTGGAGTAGGTTGCCATTTCATTCTCTAGCGGATCTTCCCAACCCAGGGATCGAACTCACGTCTCCTGTGCAGGCAGATGAGCCACCTGGGAAGCCCATCATGGCTAAAATGAACCATCTGAATTGGATGACTTCTGGCTCACTCCCAGCCTGCCTCCACATGGACAGTAGCACCTAATCTTTTGCCACAAGGAAGGGGTGGTCCTGGCCACATTTTCTCCTTGGTCTTAGAGAGAGAAGAGGAATGTTTAAATTAACCTTTTCATGCTAAGACTTGCCTCTGCAAGACTTCCTGTCTGACTTAAGAGAATGTGGGATGATGGTTGAGGAGCTGCCATCCCTTCTGCAAGTGACCTACATATCACCCTAGTTTCACAAGCAATCCCCCAAAATGAGTTGAAATATTTAGACATTTTTTTTCCCCACTCTCACCTTAGCAAGAAAGAACTTTCTGACAAAGAAAGCTGAGCACCAAGAAAATGTATGAATTCCCAAGTAGTGAGTGCCCCATTCCTGAGACAACTTATGATGAGGAAGTGTAGCCCCTGCCCAAGCTGTGAGGGAATGGTTCCTGAACTGGAGGAACGATTAGCCCCAAAGACCTCATTTAGTATTTCCTTTCCAATTCTACGTTTCTATCATTTTTGCAGACCACATTCTGAAAAGTGAAAAGACAAATCCTGCATCTGAAAGCCACACAGAATAACGATATACCAAAAAAAAAAAAAAAAAAGACTTTCTCCCCAGGATAGCAAGTTATTGCATGAGGTTATCGAGGTTAACTATTCCCTTAACAGAGTTCAGTATAAGCCTGAAAAAATTCACTGTAAAAAACATCTGGGGAGAATGACACCTCATTTTCTTGAGTAATAGTTCTTATAAGGAACAATACTTCCTATCAAATATTGACACCTAAGTCATTTAGAATCACTTATTTTAAGAAGTAAGTAAATCTCCTGACTGGGAAAGGGAAATAAGCCAGGCTTCTTGTTGGCAAATGCTAAACCAGGCATCTGACAATGCTGATCCTATTATTCAAATATTCTGTGTCTTTTAGAAATACAATCCATATATCCCCACACCACATCAAGGAGTGATTTCTTCTGTGTCAGCCATGGCAAAGGACTGTGTAGTATCCCCTGTCATGTTGAACAGGCAGAAGGTTTCCAAAAAGACAAGCTGCTTGCACAGAATCATCCCTAGAGCAAGACACATAGGCAGAATGCTTCTATTACTTACACAGTATTATATGTCAAGTAATTGGAAGACCTTTTACACTCAAAAGGACTATGGAGAGCTGTCCATTTACTAATCTACGGTTTTAACATGTCATCAGAATTGAAGGCTATGGAAAAGCCAGCTTCCCTGAGTGACATCATCCTAGAGCAGGACTAAGGTCTTAGAGTGAAGCCATGGTCACTCTAAGATTCCTTCATGCCAGAACCAGCTACAAATTCCTCTCTATCAGTTAGCTAACGGTTTTTTAGAGCAGAAAATTTTAGCCATAAAATCTGCCTCCTCCTTCCTTCCCTATGAGAGTCTTATAGAATGTTTTATGGCCTGTGTATACAATTTTAACCTTAACTCAAGTGAAAATCATTATTAATTTCCTCCCAAAAAGTATAATGGGAGATTCTTACCATCTTCATGTTATTATTTCTCCAACAACATATTTTGTGACAATCATGCACTGACATGGAGAAAGCCTCAATGAAAATGCTCCCAGTGATAGGTTTCCATGTAATGTATTCACTCATTTCTCCATGAATTTCACATTTACTTATCAAGGCCTAAGTGTGGGACACCGTGCTCAGTGTAGGAATAAACAAGATTCTTCCTCAGCATTGGATTTTGTATAAACTTAATATGGCCAGTGGCACAATGCAATCAGGGGGACAGAGTTTAATGGGAACAAGGATACCCAAGGAAGTATGGTAGTTTCCAGCTTGACAGCTGAGCAAGAAGATGGAGAGTGAGCAGGGCAAAGATGTGAAGGCATGAGAATGTCAGCCATTTGGTTTATGGAGAGGATGGGGGTGAGGAGGCAGGCGGCAGTCAGAAAATAAACAGCTTGCATGACTTTGTTCTAAAGTTCTGATGAATCACTGAAGAATTTTAAGAAAGGGGGTGGGTAGCATGATTAGATTTGTGTTCTAGAAAGATCACTCTATGCTAGCAGTAATAACACACCATAATGGAAAATGAGAAGCTCAGAGAAAAGGAAAACTTCTAGAAGGTCCTAGAAGAAAAATTCTAAGACAATAGTAGAGAAGATGAAAAAAAGATTGATTTAGAAAGTAGATTTTTACTTGACCAAGACGTGGGGGTTCTATAAGAATGAGGAATCTAGGATTATTTATGGGTATCTGCTGTGTTCCAGGACTGTGGCCCTCATACTTAGATACACATTAGAATTAATTGAGGAGCATTTTAAAATATCCAGCCTGAGCCCTCATCCCTCAGGGTTCTTATTAAACAGGTCTTGGATGGAGACCAGGCAATAGTATTCTTTATGACACTCAGGATTTCTCTCAATTGGTCCTGCAGAGGTTGAGGAGGTCAATTTGGAGTCAGCACAGATTTCACTGTCTAAGCTATAGTGTCAACATTTGCCAAAACATCTGTTACAAACTTGTGCTCTGATCTTGGGTTTCAGACATACAGCTAACTCTTTACAGTGTTAGAAACATGGCTATGGTGTAACAAGAGAAAATACCTGCAGGGAAACTTTTCTGCATGAAAAGTGCATCAGAAAGGGTCAAGGATAAGACAGCGGGAATGTACATCTGAATCCAAAATGACGTGCTGTTATTTCTGGGGAAAAGCTTCCCAACCCCTGGATCCTGTCTTTGGCTAAACTCTTGAGCCAGGGAACTGTTGCTGCACTGAAATTCTCTGGATGCCCGGGAGCACTGAAGGGATTAATGAGTAGTTGTGTAGCAAGTCCATCTCAGAATCCAATGAATAATCAATGGTACTTGAGGCTCCCTAGGTAATTGAATTGCAAACCTGGTAATAAGGAGCCTTGTATCCATAGTAAAATTATACTTCATATCTATTTACTAATATAGACATTGATGTAAGACCATTGCTCACATAGATTATTTACCTTCTATCTCTATTAAAAATCGAGCACAGTAAATTTTTTGCTAACAAGGATTTGTTCCATTTACCTGTACACAATGAAGTAGACCTTACAGCTACACAAGCCCATCACCTCTACTTCCCAACTATAGGAAACAAGTACAAAAGTTACTCTAATCTTTATTTTCAGAATTGGGATGAGGAACAAATATGTCATAGTTGTTGTAATACTGCTTTATTGACTATGCCAAAGCCTTTGACTGTGTGGATCACAATAAACTGTGGAAAGTTCTGAAAGAGATGGGAATACCAGACCACCTGACCTGCCTCTTGAGACACCTGTATGCAGTTCAGGAAGCAACAGTTAGAACTGGACATGGAACAATAGACTGGTTCCAAATAGGAAAAGGAGTACGTCAAGGCTGTATATTGTCACCCTGCTTATTTAACTTATATGCAGAGTACATCATGAGAAACGCTGGGCTGGAGGAAGCACAAGCTGGAATCAAGATTGCCGGGAGAAATATCAATAACCTCACATATGCAGATAACACTACCCTTATGGCAGAAAGTGAAGAAGAACTAAAGAGCCTCTTGATGAAAGTGAAAGAGGAGAGTCAAAAAGTTGGCTTAAAGCTCAACATTCAGAAAACTAAGATCATGGCATCCGGTCCCATCACTTCATGGCAAATAGATGGGGAAACAGTGGAAACAATGGCTGACTTTATTTTTCTGGGCTCCAGAATCACTGCAGATGGTGATTGCAGCCATGAAATTAAAAGATACTTACTCCTTGGAAGGAAAGTTATGACCAACCTAGACAGCATATTAAAAAGCAGAGACATTACTTTGCCAACAAAGGTCCATCTAGTCAAAGCTATGGTTTTTCCAGTGGTCATGTATGGATGTGATAGTTGGACTATAAAGAAAGCTGAGAGCCAAAGAATTGATGCTTTTGAACTGTGGTTTTAGAGAAGACTCTTGAGAGTCCCTTGGACTGCAAGGAGATCCAACCAGTCCATCCTAAAGGAGATCAGTCCTGGGTGTTCATTGGAAGGACTGATGTTGAAGCCGAAACTCCAATACTTTGGCCACCTGATGTGAAGAGCTGACTCATTGGAAAAGACCCTGATGCTGGGAAAGATTGAGGGCAGAAGGAGAAGGGGACGACAGAGGATGAGATTGTTGGATGGCATCACTGACTCGATGGACATGGGTTTGGGTAGACTCCGGGAGATGGTGATGGATAGGGAGGCCTGGCGTGCTGCGGTTCATGGAGTTGCAAAGAGTCAGACACAACTGAGTGACTGAACTGAACTGTTGTAAAACAGGCTTTAGAGATCCCAAAATTATTTGCTATAAAACTCTAAAATAGTTTCAGAGAAATTTAGCATCGCCCCTTGATGAAAAATTGTATTACCATTTTACTAGTTCTTAATGTGAATTCCCAATATAAAGATGAGCATGACAGTTATTAGTAAACAGGAGTGTCACTGGCCAAAAGAATCACATATTGACAGTAATCCCATTTAAAACTAAAATGAATCGGTCTTGCCTCTTTCTAAACTGTAACTTGGCCAAATTACATAAACCTCTTTAACCTTCAACTTTCTAATCTGTAAAATAGGCTAATAATTACTCATGTCATAGGGTCAAAAGAGTTAAAGTAGTCTGCTGCTAAGTTGCTTCAGTTGTGTCCGACTCTGTGCAACCCCAGAGACGGCAGCCCACCAGGCTCCCCCGTCCCTGGGATTCTCCAGGTAAGAACACTGGAGTGGGTTGCCATTTCCTTCTCCAGTGCATGAAAGTGAAAGTGAAGTCGCTCAGTCGTGTCTGACTCTTAGCGACCCCATGGACTGCAGCCTACCAGGCTCCTCTGTCCATGGAATTTTTCAGGCAAGAGTACTGGAGTAGGGTGCCCTGCCTTCTCCAAAAATAGTCTAGAGAAAGCATTTAATCATAGTGCATACAAGTAGAAAATAAACACTCTATATAGTGTTTATATACCTAGTAGCATGTGCCTTTAAAATTCAGGCTTCGTTTCAGCCTCAATTATGGCATGAACCATCTCCATGAAGTTGTACAAGTCATTTGATTTATCTGGTCACAGGTTATCATCATCTGCACAAAACAAATAGCTATTCTAAATAATCCATGAAATCCTTTGAACTGTTAAAATCTTCTATAATTTTAAACTTTTCTACTGCTTCTCATTCTTTCTCCATCTTAATATTATTTTTTGCTATCTTGTGCATTCTTCTGATTTAAGGAACATGCTCCATCACAGTTGCTAAGAACTAGAAAATTATACATAAAATCCAATATAGGCATTGGTATTAACTTCCTATGCAGTTATAATTAAATTACCAATGGCTAAAACAGCACGTAGGAGAAGGCAATGGCACCCCACTCCAGTACTCTTGCCTGGAAAATCCCACGGACTGAGGAGCCTGGTAGGCTGCTGTCCATGGGGTTGCTAAGTCAGACATGACTGAGCGACTTCACTTTCACTTTTCACTTTCCTGCATTGGAGAAGGAAATGGCAACTCACTCCAGTGTTCTTGCCTGGAGAATCCCAGGGACAGGGCAGC